>NW_007819801.1:0-867 GCF_000696425.1 Galeopterus variegatus | reverse complement strand
TATGATTATCTCTGCTTTGTTAATATTTAAAAATTTTGTAATAGCATAAAAATACGGGAGTTTTCACATAATGCACATTAGCCACTTGGCATAATGAAAAAAGGCAAACATCTCACACATCGTAGTGATTAATTTTGAGGTGCAGTATTTGATTTGGATGTCACAGGTGGTTGTGAATGAATGACCACAGTGCCCCTGTAGAATTGGGAATAGACTCTTCTAACAGCACATGTAGGTGTAGGCAGGGTGCCGTCAATATACTTTGTGTTAGATTGCTTCTTTGAGTCATATTTAATAAAGAATACTCTTTACTGCTCATAACAGTGTTCTGTAAATAACTATCTTTGGCTTTACTTTTCTGGCCTGGTAAAATTAATCATTAGATCCTTGTCCATTCAAACCCCTTATGAGATTCCGGGTTTTTTGTTTTGTTTTGTTTTGCTTTGATTTGCATATGTTATGAATATTCACAAGTTACAAAGCAAATTGTCACTACTCATGCCTAAGATGTAATGGTCACATCCATACTGACAGTATGCCCATTACCACAAATGGTAATTATACCCTGCGTCTCCCGCTCATTTATCCCCCCAGTTATCCCCAACCGCCCTCCCCACCTCTCTTGCTCACTCCACTTTGTATCCCTAGATATGTTCTCTCCCTCTACAAATCCAATGAACCACTGTGGTCTTTCCTTCCTTCCTTCTTTCTCTCTTAGCTCCCGCTTATGAGTGAGCACAAAGTATTTATCCCACTGTACTTTGCTTAATTCACTCAACATAAGTTTCTCAAGGCTCATCCATGTAGTTGCAAATGGGAGAATTTCATTCTTTTTATGGCAGACTAGTATTCCACGGTTTATATATA
>NW_007819800.1:0-867 GCF_000696425.1 Galeopterus variegatus | reverse complement strand
GATAATCTAGGCACTGTATTAAATTATTTCTTATTGTGCCCCTAAGAGAGTCATTACTCTTACCATTTACAGATGAGGAAATGGAGGCCCAAAGAGGTTAGGTAATTTTCCTCAAGACACACAGCTAGGAAGTGATGGAGTTAATTTGAACTTAGGCAGTCTGTGTATATTGGTGCTGGTAAGCAAAGGCTACACGATATGGAAAAAGGAAGAGAGAACACGCTGAGTAATGGTAAACAACTACCCAAGGCATATCTGAGCTCAGAATGGGCTTCAAACTCCATTTCCTGGCCTTGGTATTTATATGTGTGTGTTCAATTGTCTGCACCAACAACTACAACTACAATGACAATGATTTTACAACTGCAACTGCAGTGTCCATCAGTAGGCTGCATCTCAAGAGCCGAAATCACTGGACAATTGGAACCTTGGTCTGGCTAGTTCAGAAAGCCTGGCTGTTGTGTGGGCAGAATGGAGGAATTTCCTCTATCTTGCCATCTCACTCCTGACCCCAGAACTGGGCGTGGCTCAGCCTGGACCTGCCTTCAGGGCAAATGTGAAGCTTCATTTAGAAGTGATGGTTCATTGGTTTGAAACTGTGGCAGGCGCTGCTTCATACCTTATATATATTTTAATTCCCTAATATCTTAGGCACTGTGCCATTTCATTTAAGGGAATTTCAAATGATCCAATAAGAGCATTGTGCTGACTGGTTAGAATTCAAGTGGTCACATCTGATCTTCTCCAGGTGGCCAGAGCAAAACAGGTATTTCAAGGTTCCTACCTCCCATGACAGTAAAAATGAACATATAATGTATTATATAGGGCCTGCTGCAGAGGGGAAGTCAAACACCTGATGACCAAAAA
>NW_007819799.1:0-867 GCF_000696425.1 Galeopterus variegatus | reverse complement strand
GTCAATCCTGCAATGTCTTGGCTACTTTCCAGTTTTTCTCATCTTGGTATGTCACTTAGCTACTCTAGGGCTTGGTACTTGATTTCTTCATTTGAAAAGCATGGCTGATAATACCATCCCAATCCATTTCATGGGTGTCTGAGGCAATCGACCCATTAATAATTTCTTCTTCCCTCTCTCCCTTCCTTTACCCGTCATACATTCATCCACTTCCTGACAGTGCTTCAAGGCACTGTCCTTGTTACTGAGAGCACAGATGTGGAGATAGCAAACCTGTTGCCTGAACCCTGAAGTCTATGGTCCAGCAACCATATGTGAAAGCTCTCAGAAATCTCTGAAGTGCTGTACAGCCTCAGATTGGGGCAGGGATGGAGTTTCTATGCTCTTCCTCACTTTAACCAGACACCTTGGCAACATTGCCTGTTTCTTTTATCTGACAACTCTTACTTATACCAAAGGACAAGTTTGGCATCTGTCCTCATGACTTCTTTTTCATTGTTTAAAAAATAATTTATTTTATTTTATTTGCAAATCATACCAAAAAGTATTTTTTCTTATTATAAACGTTCATTTTGACAGTGTGTAACTGAATATGCCTCACTATTTTGTAAAACTATTTCAACATTTGATCTTACAACAGTGAAAGTCTGATTCTAAATTTTATTATCTTCCATTGCTGTTTTACTTGTTTTGGTAAGTCAGGTTGACTGAGGTATAGTTTACATACAGAGCTTTTTTTAAGTGCATAGTTAGATCAATGTTGACAAATGTATGCCATCATGTGAGTGCCCCACAATCAGGACACTGAAAATTTTTCTCACTCCAAAGAGTTTCCTTGCGCTTCTTTGTTGTAAATCTCCTCCCCTA
>NW_007819798.1:0-867 GCF_000696425.1 Galeopterus variegatus | reverse complement strand
ATTTTGAAGACCCCTCATATTATTTAGAATTTTTTCAAATCTCATATTTTTTTAATTTTTAATTTTTAATTTATGCATATTTTAATCACTTTCTTGAAACTTTTCTCTCTTATGCTATATGCAAAAGCACAGAATAGTTTATATCATGGCCTTTTTTTTCTTCTCAAGTCACACACAACAGAGAACTGTCAGAATTTATGAAGTGTATATTTACAGCACGGATTTTGAATCACGCCTTCTAAAGTCCTTTCTCCAAAAGTAGATTTTTAAAGGTCTCTAATATAGTACTTTTTTTTGACATATGGTATAAATCAAAGCAAAAATGTTAACTAATTGCTAATTCTCTTTCCTTTTCTATAAAATCAGATTAATAATTCAAGGATCGGGCAATGTACAAATACATTATGTAGAGAATTGAAGATCAGAACATTTCATAAATAATGATCCAACAAATATTGCTTTTTCTCAGCGTTGAAATAGCTCATTTATAAATTGCCTGTTTTTAAAAGATGGGCTGGACCAAGAACTTGATCTATCTATCAATTTTGAAACATACCCTGAAGCACAAACACAAAAACAGCAATCTCAGCAAGAAGAATGAGGTCTGTATCACACCTGGCTGTGGGCCTGACTGAAGCTTCAAAGAGTGAAAGAAGCTGCTGTCAGGTTGCAGAGAGGAGGAGCCGACTTTATAAAGCTATTTTCTAAGCTTTAAAAAATCTTTCACCAAAGTTCTAAAGATTTCCATGATTCTCTCAGGTGCCTGAGGCCTGAGAGAACATTTTTTACTTGATTTTAATTAAAAACTTGTATGCTCTATGAGCAAAATGGGAAAATATGATAGGAAGTTTCCTTTCCTTTTTCTGC
>NW_007819797.1:0-867 GCF_000696425.1 Galeopterus variegatus | reverse complement strand
GGGTATTAACTGTTCTCTTACATTCTTACATTTTGAAAAAGTATACTATCATCTATGTCTGCATCCATAAACTATCCAATTGTTTCGATTTATCTGCTATTTTTAAAAATAATATTTTACGAGAATATAGATTAAAGTTTAAATGCTAATGTTCTAAATAATTTCATATAATCTTATTAAATTGACCAGTGCTTTAAAAGTAGTGTGTGGTAATACACAGAGATTCCTCTAAACAAAATATACATGTATATTAATTAGGATACAGATGTTCACATTTTTCTGTGTTTTCAGGTAGCTTTATTTCTAACTGTAATGAAACATATACAGTCTGACATAGCTACTTGTGCAGTTAACAATTTATTTCTCAAAATGTTGTCAGTTCCTTGAGCTCCAAAATCAAGGTTATGTAGTATTGTTTATATGCATAGTTTACATTTACTGAGCTAAATTAGTATATGTCATATGCTTTTTCATATGCTTTATATGTATCAAATCATTAAATCATCTTCTGGCAGAAGAAAAGCTATGAGATACTCGATGTTTTGTCTACATTTTTCAGGTAAGAAAACTGAGACAGAGAGATTCTCTAACTTGCCAATTAAAGTGGGATTTCAATCCATGGTCACTGATCCATACCCTATGCCAGAGACTACAAAACTTTCTTGGTTCACAAAGCTCTTAAAGCTTTGCTGCTTTGTTAAATAAATATTTGCTTTTCTTAATTTTTAAGTGCATGAGTCCAAAATCCTTAACAAATATTTATGTCTCAAGAACTTAGAAGTAATTTAAAATAATAAAACATGTAAGCTGAAAGAGAAAATAATATTCTCAGTTTTGTTTTCAACAAACTCAATTATTTATTAATGG
>NW_007819796.1:0-867 GCF_000696425.1 Galeopterus variegatus | reverse complement strand
CCAGGCTCAGTCTTCCCTACTCAACATCCCACTCAGATGTGTACTAGGCATGTCGAGTCTACCATGTCTGAAACGGAAACCTGATCTTTCCCTATTTCAAACTTGCTCCACCTACCTCAGGTAGCAATGCCCTCATTCCTCCAGGAGTTCAAGGCCAAATCCGGGCATCACCTTGGCTGTTTTTTCTCTCTCACACTCAACATCCAATCTGTCAGCAAGTCCTGTTGATTTTGCCTTCAGAATATGCCCACAATTTTACCTCGCTATCTTATCCTTGTACTGCTATCACCTGGACCAGCCACCATCATCTCTTGCCTAACTGGTCTATCTGCCCCCTTCCCTTGTCCCCTTACCACCTATTCTCAACAGAGCAGCCATAATAATTTTGCTGAAACATGAATGAGTCAGATATGCCACTCCTCTGCTTAAACTCTTCAATGGCTTTCCATCTTATGCAGGGTAAAGGCTAGAGTTGTTATGATGGCCTGCAAGGCCTGACACGATGACTGGCCTCATCTTTACTATACTTCTGCTCAGCCACCCTGGTATCCTTGTAGCTCCTTGAACACTTCAGACAGGCTCCCACCTCAGGGCCTTTGAACTTGCCATTCCTTTTGTCTGGAATGCTTTTGCTCCAGATCTCTGCATGGCTCACTTCCTCACTTCCTTTGGGTCTTTATTCAAATGCTATCTTTTCAATGAGGCCTGCCTTGACCACCTATTTACAATTGCACCCCCATCCTCCTTCTCTACTATTTTTCTATTTAGCACATATCTTCCTGATAATAGTATGCCCAACCATCCTGGGTTGCCTGAGACTGTCCCAGTTTTAGCACTGAAAGTCCCACATCTTGGGAAATCCCCTGG
>NW_007819795.1:0-867 GCF_000696425.1 Galeopterus variegatus | reverse complement strand
AAAAAAAAAAAAAGAAGGAAAGAAAATTTAGCATTTTAATCAGAAAACAATTATGTCTTCCTGGTATATGATACAAGAGCAGGATATAAGGATTTTTGTTATTATTATTATTCAATTTTTAAATTGGTCATGAATACTTATGAGATACAAAGCTGATTGTCAGCCCTCGTGCTCAAGATGTGAAGGCCAGATCCATACAGGCGGCATGCACCGTACCACAAATTGTGTTTGTACCCCCATCCCCATATTACTCAAATTTTATGTAACAAAGAACTAGCAGGCTGAAGAGCTTAATTACTCTCTTTGAAATCCAGTACTGGTAATAAAACAGTTCTTCCTTTGGGGATGTTACTTCTTGTGCCATGAGATTAGGATGGCTGACTCTTCAGTTAAAGACTTCAACATAGGGTCAGTCATTCCGTACAATAAAGCCTCATTAGCTCAGTCCCTACACATTCAAGTTGCTGGAATATCCAGATAGTTTTGGAGGAGGGTTAAACTAGGAATAAAATTCACCCTCACTGTTCTTGGAACAGAAGGGTCCAATACACTTATAGTGTAAGGCGGACTTTAAGAAGTATTTAAGAAGTTGAGAAAATAAATTTGCACAGCTTTTTCATCACTATAGCACCATCCATTTGCTGACAAACAACTGAGATGTTAGTTATAAGATTTTGATCTTCCTTAAACAGGTTGGTAACACTAGCTTAGAACAGGATTTCTAACCTCATCTATTGACATTTTAGGCCGGATGATTCTCTGTTGTGGGAATCTGTCCTCTGTATTGTAGCAGCCTTCATGACCTCTACCCACTAGATGCCAGTAGTACACCCACCCCCCATGTGACAACCAAAAGTATATCCAGAC
>NW_007819794.1:0-867 GCF_000696425.1 Galeopterus variegatus | reverse complement strand
AAAGACAGTAAAATTGCATTAAAGTATTTGCAAGGAAATAATCTGTGAGCCAAATATTCTAAATTCAGCGGAATTGTTCCTGTAGCATAAAGGCTGCTAAACAAGAGTTTTCAACAAGAAAGAAGTCAGAAAATATTTTTTCTTGAAAACATTTCTAGAAGACAAGCTTTGGTCACCCAAAACATTCCTCAAAAAAAAATGTGGCTAGAAGACTGGCAGTCAGTATTGAAGACATTTAACTGTATGAGTATGACAAAAGGGGATGTGGATTTTAGGCTGACAAAACAGAATGGAAATGCTATGTAATAACACAGGGAAATTAGAACAGAGAGGGTATAGTGGGGGCTAGCAAAATCATTGATCGCCTCACCTATAAGAGCTGGCAGTCAAAGAACAAAGAACTTACAAATTTTCTAAGAAAAGTTTGAGCATAATTAACAATGCAAAGTAAAACACTAAGAAAGATAACATTATGATTTAATTGGATGGTTCAGAAGGCAGTTTGGAAGGGATGGAACAAGATATAAGCCGATTTTATCACAACTCAGTTAACAGATGCTGTCTAAATATTTAGAAATAAGGATAGCATATCACTTATAATTACATAGGTAAACATAGACAAAAATATAAAACTTCTAAATAGTAGAACTACACACATGCACACACACAACACACGTGCATGTGTGCACACACACATGCACACAGACAACACACGTGCACGCGTGCACACACACATACTACCGAAAGAACATAATAAAAGATTTAAGAAAAAAAAACAGATAATAGCATTAAAATTTACCACGAATTTAAAATTTACCACGAATTTAGACCAAACATATCTGTAATAAATGGGCTTATCTCACAAGA
>NW_007819793.1:0-867 GCF_000696425.1 Galeopterus variegatus | reverse complement strand
TGAAAATTAGTGAAAAACTATCCAGGAGAAACAGAGTAATAAAATTTTAAGTAAAGACCAGGAATGACCGTGCACTTGCAAATCCCTCGGAGTCTCACCAGGGAGCGGGCACACAGCGCATCAAGTGTGGCAAATTGCACTCACTCTATGCCACTCTCACCCAAGAGCGCTGAAGGTTCTGACCGGCAAAATGCCCTCCACTGCGCCTACACGACACTGCTCCTTTTTCTTCCTAGCAACACAAGTCACGGTGGGGTTGTGCCCAAAGAAGTTTCAGCAACCGCAGGAGAAAGAGCAATGATGGAAGATTAATCCTGAATCACAAGAAACCTAAACATGGCAATTCTCTCCGTTGAAAACTAAAGTAGCACCTTGCAAATATCGTGGAGTTTCCCTCCTTTAATGCTAGGAAAGTAAAGTTACATAAAAACGATCTAAATCAAATAACGCCGTTTTAATTTGCCTAGATTCCTTTTTCAAAGAAATGAACGTCCTGACTCAGAAACATGGGGGCCGCCCAGTGGCGCACTCGGGATCCGCAGCGGTGCTCTCGCCGCGGGTTCGGATCCTATATGCCGGTCTCAAAAAGGACAAAAAAAAAAAAAAAGAAAAAAGAAAAAAGAAAAAGAAAAGAAACATGGGCCACTGAAAACTCCGACGAGCCCCACAGGGGGGCGACAGGAGGGCGCACGCCAGGGGGGCGACAGGGGGGCGGGCGCACGGCAGGTGTCCCCGCTCACTCGCCCGACGCTCTGTCTACGCGGCTCCCCTTTCCCAGGCTGTCCCGGCCTCGCGTCCCCCACCCGTGCGGAATCTGTGACCGTCCCATGACAGCCCCTGCGCTCGCGAGCCCTCGGCTCCCGACTC
>NW_007819792.1:0-867 GCF_000696425.1 Galeopterus variegatus | reverse complement strand
TTATTTGGTTTTTGCTGTAAAGTTGTTTGAGTTCTTTGCATATTATGGATATTAATAATTTGTCAGATGTATATTTTGCAAATATTTTCTCCCAGTTTTCTTTTTTTTACTCTGTTGTTTGTTTCTGTTGCTGTGCAGAAACTTTTCAGTTTGATATAATCCCATTTGTTTATTTTACCTTTATTTGCCTGAGCTTTTTGGGTCCTATTCGTTAATTATGTACCCACTCCTACTTCCTGGAGTGTTTCCCCAGTTTTCGTTAAGGACTTTTATTGTTTCAGGATGTATTTTTAATTCTTTAATCCATTTTGAGTTGATTTTGGTATACGGTGAAAGGTATGGGTCTAGTTTCATTCTCTTAAATATGAGTATCCAATTTTCCCAGCACCACTTGCTGAAAATGCAGTCTCTTCGCCAGTATGTAGATTTGCTTCCTTTCTCAAATATTAGATGGCTGTAAGCGTATGGATTGATTTCTGGGTTCTGTATTCTATTCCATTGATCTGTCTATTCTTATGCCAGTACCATGCTGTTTTGGTTATTATACCTTTGTGATACAGTTTAAAGTCAGGTAGTGTTATGCCTCCGGCTTTATTTATTTTTTTTGCTTAGGATTGCTCTGGCTATGCATGGTCTTTTGTTGTTCCATATAAATATCTGGATAGCTTTTTCCATCTTAGAGAAAAATGTCATTGGAATTTTGATGGGGACTGCATTGAATTTGTAGATCACATTGGGTAACATGGACCTTTTCACAATGTTAATTATTCCAATCCAAGAGCATGGGTTATCTTTCCATCTTCTTTTGTCCTCTTTAATTTCTCTCAATAGTGGTTTGTAGTTCTCTTTGTAGAGATTTTTCACATC
>NW_007819791.1:0-867 GCF_000696425.1 Galeopterus variegatus | reverse complement strand
GGGCTGCCAGCGCCGCCATCTCGGCCTCGGAGAAAGTGGACGGCTTCACCCGGAAATCGGTGCGCAAGGCGCTGAGGCAGAAGCGCTCCCAGGGCTCGTCGCAGTTCCGCAGCCAGGGCAGCCAGGCGGAGCTGCACCCCTTGCCCCAGCTCAAAGGTAACCTCCGAGGGCGCAGCCCGGGAAGCGAGTGCAGGGGCTGGCTCCGCTCGCCTGCGCCAGCAGAGCCATTTCCTTCTGGGGCTTCGTTCTCCTGCCCAGCCGGGGCTCGTAGTGTGTGAGCCGTGCTCCCTACGATGCCTCGGCGTGTCCCCCTTTTATTCAAACAGGTCTGATGTGAAGAGTCTTGCTGCTTTTCTTCCTTCTACTTGACTCACCGTAACTCTTCCCATCTTAGGGGAGGCCAGCACCCTCCCCACTTGCGCGCTCGCTTAACCTGCCCTCCCGATTGGAACTCTCATGTGTCCCGCGAGGTAGTTCTCTCTTCCCCCACGCTTGCCCTTTCCCCATCTTGGTTTGACAACTTGGCTTATCTTCTTTCCGACTCTCACTCTCCCGAGTCTCAGCTCCTTTTCGGCCACTGTTAGCTAGTGCTGTACTTTTCTAATTATAAAGCCGTCTGTACCTACCCTCTTCTCAGCTCCCCTTCCCATTGATTGTTGATAAGAGTCATCAGACCAAGAATCCTAATGCAAACAACGGTTAAGAGTTAGCTGGCCGTTAGGTGTATTTATAAAGAAAACGCCTAAAAATCTGACCAGTGTAGTATATCTTATTTACTAGATCGTTAGGTTTAAATGTTATCCTTTAGCTTGAAGAATAGAGGGACTTAAAATGCTCTATTGTCTGAGACTATACGCACGGTCAATT
>NW_007819790.1:0-867 GCF_000696425.1 Galeopterus variegatus | reverse complement strand
AAAAAAAAAAAAGGAAAAATCAAGTGAGAAGAACCATAACATCTTAGAGGGTGAGAGAGAGCAATTTGACTTGTTCATCAAATCCCAAAATTTTTAATTGTAAAAAAAAGATTAAAGGTAGGGAAGAAAACCTTAAAAATGAATTTATATAAACTCACTAAATAATCTAAAATAATTAGTTAATCTAAAATAAAAAGAACTAGAATATTTTGTGAAACATTTATAATCCTGAATTTATGGGTGAGGGGGGTTATCATAATATTCTTTGGTACCTTGCGCTAAAATAAACTCAACACATAAATATTTATTGCATTAATCCATCAGAAATGAAACCCAGATCTGTATAGACCATGGGCTAAACCAATTTTTATGTTTTCTAATGTTTAAAGGTTCCAAGCACCCCTACAGATCTGGTCTAAGGCCCAGATATTTCCCCCAAAGGGTAACATTATAACAACATTAATGTTAATTTGTCAGTGCTATCCTTAGATACTTAGAAATTAAAGGCTATAGAACTTTTAATTCCTAAAGCTGCTCAACCTTCTTAGTGATCCCCTTTTCTTACCACCCACATTCAATGGATAACCAGTTTATCATTCTGAGTCTACTTCTGAATTTATTCAGCCAATATTAAATGCTTACTACATCCTAAAATGCTAGATGGACAAAAATGAAACACTGAATCCATAGCTTCCTCTCCACCCTCAGTGCATTTGCCCCCTCCTAAGTGTTCCCTTCATCTCATCCCCCCTGCTTTTTTTATTTAATTGTTTCTTAGAATTAAAAGAACAATTTTAACTCACTTCTGGGTTGTACAACTTAATTAGACTTGGCTTCTACACAGCCAAAGGAATTTGCTCCTTTAAT
>NW_007819789.1:0-867 GCF_000696425.1 Galeopterus variegatus | reverse complement strand
GTGGTTGTGTCTGTCAAATACATCAGCATGTGGGGAATCCTATGAGGGACTTACTGTCAAGAGAAGTTTCCACACATCATTCTCTTACTATATGAGGGAATCATGAAAAGAGATGCAGCTGTGAGAGAGATACCAAATTCATTTACCATGACTAGGAGTACAGGCCAAGATGACGCCCCTTAATATGAGGTGCCATCCAGCAGCATGGTGTGCTGTCTTCAAGCACAGTATTCCAGCAAGGAGGAACCTCTTTGTGGGACTTTAGCTGTAGAAAAAAGGACAAATGTTCTATGTTATGGACTATCCACTGAATAATCATGCTGCAGATGTAGTTATGTTTAAGGGCAGGGAATTTGGAGTTTTGACTTGCAGTGCTATGAAACAAATTGCCATTTGACTTTTAAAAAAGAGAGAGAGAAGATAAAAGGATTCAGTGTACTCTGCAATTTAGAGACTTTAATTACGAGTATACATCTCTAGTACAAATCTCTCTTCCAATCCCCAACTTCTCTGAAGAATACTCAAAATCAATGTGCACATTGAGTTCCACTTCTCCCCCTCTTCCCCTCTGACATATATGTATCCATTAAAAAATGAGTCTAATTCCCATTCTAATTCATATTACCTCTGACCTATGGGAACACAGATCGGGAACCTGTACTGCAACTTCAATAGGTGCAAATTCTAACTAAGTTCAAAAATAATTCTTCCTTGCTCTGAACTTGACCTCTGGCTCTGATGCTGAAACCTGTATTTTAGCTCTTTTACTGGCGTTTGTGTCCCAGCTCTGCCTGTAGCATTCTTAGCTATCCCCACAGACTGACCATGCTCCTTAGTGATAACCAGATGTTTCTCTCTCTGCTAGCC
>NW_007819788.1:0-867 GCF_000696425.1 Galeopterus variegatus | reverse complement strand
CCTCTCAGCTCTACCTCTCTTCTAACTAGCACACCTTCGGTTCTGTGAGGTATGCTGGATTTTAAGCTCGGAAGCTTCTCTGACGCTTTTTGAAAGAGATTTTGAAAGAGAAGTCTCACAAACCGTTTACCCCATAGGCTCCAATGGGCTTCCACGTAGAACTTGCAAACACGAATTCCTACGGGCTAGATGTGAGAACCACATTCTGCTGCCTCCTGCATCAGAGTTAAACTGGCTTGTGAAATCTCAACCTCCAGTGAGTGTTTTTGGCAGAGATATTCAACACACCTTTCAAGCCTGTTTGAAAGCCGTTTGCTGTGTGATTTCGCGTCTAAATTCTGATAAACAAACTCCTCTCAGCTCTACGTCTCTTATAACTAGCACACTTCGGTTCAGGGCATTATGCTGGATTCTAACCTCGGAAGCTTCTCTGACACTTTTTGACAGAGATTCTGAAAGAGAAGTTTCACAAGCCCCTTCCACCATTGGCTCAAATGGGCTTCCACGTAGAACATGCAATCCTGACTTCGTCCAGGCTAAATGTGAGAACCACATTCTGCTGCTTCCTGCATCAGAGTTAAACTGGCTTGGGAAATCACAACCTCCAGTGAGTGTTTTTGGCAGAGATATTCAACACAATTTTCAAGCCTGTTTGAAAGTCGTTTGCCATTTGATGTCACGTCTAATTTCTGAAAAGAAACTCTTCTCAGCTCTACCTCTCTTCTAAATAGCACACCTTCGCTTCTGTGAATTATGCTGGATTCTAAGCTCGTAAGCTTCTCTGACGCTTTTTGACAGAGATTTTCAAAGAGAAGTCTCACAAGCCGTTTCCCACTTAGGCTCCAATGGGCTTCCACGTAGAACTTG
>NW_007819787.1:0-867 GCF_000696425.1 Galeopterus variegatus | reverse complement strand
TTCCACATGAGTTTTGGAGGGGACAACACATCCAAACTCCATCATTCCACCCCTGGCCTCCTAAACTCATGTATTCTCACCTACAAAATACAATCATTCTATCCCAACAGTCCTAAAAGTCTTAGCTTGCTCCAGCACAACTTAAAAGTCCAAAGTCCAAAGTCTCATCTGAGACCAAAAGCAAAAGTCCTTCCAGCTGTGAACCCATAAAAGTCAAAACCAAATTCATCTACTTCCAAGATACAATGGTGGAACAGGCATTGGGTGTACATTCCCATTCCAAAAGGGAGGAATAGACCAGAAGAAAGGAGAAACAGGGCCCAAGCAAGTCTGAAACCCAGCAGGCAGACATTATGTCTTAAAGCTCCAAAATAATCTTTGACTCCAAGTCCTACATCCTGGGCACAATTGGGCATCTGGGCCCCAAAGGATCAGGCAGCCTTGTTCCCACAGATCTGCCTGAAGCTTTTCCAGGCCTGTGTTGCATGTTACCAGTGGCCCTGGGGTTCTGGGGTCCTGGCAGCAGACCTGCTGCATTGGCTGTACTAGACATTTCCCTGGTGGGGGCTCTCTGTGGGGGCTCCAACCCCACTTTCCTGCTCGGCATTGCTCTAGTAGATGACCTCTGTGGTCATCTAGTAGATGACCCTAGTAGATGACCCTGCGGCAGGTCTCTGCCTGGGCCCCCGGGCTTTTCCATACATACTCTGGAATCTGGGTGGAGGCTGCCACACCTCCACTGCTCTCACATCCTGCAGGCCTGCAGGCCTGCAGACTTAACACAACATGGATGCCACCGAGGATTGGGGCCTCTACTCTCCAGAGCTGCTGCACGGACCACACTTGGGGCTGCTCCAGCTGGAGTGG
>NW_007819786.1:0-867 GCF_000696425.1 Galeopterus variegatus | reverse complement strand
TTCTTTTCATATATAGTAATTTTACACAGCCACTCTTTTCTATTTACAATAGTAATACTGGCTACACATTTGTAGATATGGTATATTTGTGGTGCTTCATTTAATTACCACAGACATTGCATTTTAACAAAATAACACTTTTTAAAAAAAAAGTAAGAAATGAAAATAATTGTGAAACCCAAGTGCCCTGATCCGCAGGAATGCGTAGGCATAAAACCAACAAGATTGGGGGAAGTTTACTCAATGCTTTATGAAGAAACTCCAGAAGATTAAAAGTGATATTCAGAAATTTTCTTTCATATAAAGTTGTGGTCATAGCACTGCTGGTTTATAACAAACAAAGTTCAAAAAGTTCTAAAAGAAAAAAAATCTTATTGGACGCATAATTTATAATATTTTGTGAAGTTAAAATCATGTACATTCTAACATGCATATTGAAATGGAAATATAATATAAAATAAAAAGGGCAATAAATGTGGGACTGAGGTAAGGTGATTAGGGCAATAAATGTGGGACGGAGGTAAGGTGATTATATTAACTCAAAATTTCAACTTACACAAGACAGCATTCCCCTGATTATTCATTCTCCAACCAAAGGGAAGAAACAGTGGCATAAAAAGTGCAATGAATATGTGAACGTTAAGGCAATGCAGAAGATATCATAATTAACACTTTTTCATGTCTGTGAGTGTAACTTTGTCTTGCAGAATTGCATTTTCTTTTTTATATCATAATTACTAAGACTGAAGATTTAGTGCTATACTGGAAGAAATTCTTCAACACTGGAAATAACTTCTGAGTAAAGCAAACCTACTCATAGAATGTTAATATATCTTTTCCAGTCTAGTCCTTTGACAATTGTCCAGA
>NW_007819785.1:0-867 GCF_000696425.1 Galeopterus variegatus | reverse complement strand
TGGAGACCGGTTCCCACTCACTGGCTGAGCGCAGTGCGGGCGCAACACTGAGGGTTGCGATTCCGTTACCCGTCAGTAAAAAAGACAAAAAGGAAAAAAAAAGAAACTCTTCTTCACTTTCCAGAAACACCGGAATGGAAAGGAGCAGGCAGAACAGTAGAGGATCCTACCACACCTGCTCCTTCATGGAGAGACATCCTGCTGCCAGGCCTAGGGAACTCTGTTCTGCTCCAGGCAGCACCAGCAGGGACTAATGGGAACCCCTGTGGCACCAGATTAACCAAGCAGACAAAAATAATACCACAGAGGTTCTGAAAATTAAAATGGCATTGGAACCACAGTGCACAAAAGTAGGCCAACACCCACATGCTAAACCTAAACTGGTGAATGCCTGCAAAAGTGAAAATATTATGCAAAATCTCAAATCTCCTAATGTAATAGACAAAATGTCCAGGGTAAATTGAAAATTACCTGTTATACCAAGAACCAACAAAATCACAACTTGAATGAGAAAAGAAAATCAACTGATATGAACACCAAGATGAATCAGATATTAAAATTATTGCAAAAAATCTTGAAACAGCCATTATAAAAATATTTCAAAAATCAACTATAAATTCTCTTTAAACAAATGAGAGAATCGAAAATCTCAGCAAATAGAAATTATTTTTCAAAAGAAGCAACAAGTGGAAATTTTAGAACTGAAAAATACAATATAAAAATAATACTCATTGGATGGACTCAATAGAAGAATAGTGATGACAGAAAGCAGAATCAATTAATTTGAAAACAAAGTAATAGTATTCATCCAATCTGAATATGAGAAAAAAGTAGACTGGAAAAAAATGAACTGAGGCTGAGAACTTG
>NW_007819784.1:0-867 GCF_000696425.1 Galeopterus variegatus | reverse complement strand
CCGCACAGGTCTCCTTCTCCTGTAACTTCCTCTGCTCCCCAACCCTCTCAGTTAACTCCGCTTCATCCGTCTCCTGTGCACGGCCAGCTGGTAAACAGCCCTGGTCTCCGGGGCAGCCGCTGCAAGATGAGGGGCCCCCTAGTCAGCCTGTTCTCCCTCCTGCCTCTTCCTCCCCTGTTTCTTCCAGCCCCACTTCGCCGCCTTTTCCTGTCCCCCAACCCCCACAGGCAGCTCCGCCACCATCTTCTTTTCTTCCGTCGCCATCTTTTGTCCAACCATTTTCTAGCCCCACCTTACCGCCATCTTGTTCCCTGCTGACTCCTATTTCACCTGCCCTGGCACCCTCTTTTAGTCCTCCTGTGACTTGTTCCCAGGGACTCCTCCCTTCCTCTACCATTGCTCCTCTCCGCAAAGTAGCTGGTGCTGAGGGGGTCATAAGGGTACACATTCCCTTTTCATTAGCCGATCTCACCAAGCTAGAAAGGAGATTGGGGTCCTACACCACCGACCCTTCTACTTACATTAAAGAATTCCAATGGGTCCTTCAGGCATACAGTCTCACACATCATGACATCTATACGCTCCTAGCCAACACCCTCCTTTCTGAAGAACGCGATCACGTTTGGGGTGCGGCTCGGAGTCATGCAGATGAAGTCAACCTCAACAAACCCTTTCTCCTCTATATTCATGAGAGAGACGGACAAGCCTTGGGGGTCTTAACACCACAGGGAATTCAGGCCAGAGATCATTTTAGTTCTTGCCTCCTGGCTGGTCTCAAAAAGGCCGCTGGCAAAGTTGTTAATTTTCAAAAAGTCCAGGATGTTATCCAAAAAAAGGAAGAAACCCCATCCGAGTTCCTTAATTGCC
>NW_007819783.1:0-867 GCF_000696425.1 Galeopterus variegatus | reverse complement strand
CATCCATGGAGGTAGGCTGAGTGCCTGCTGGGTGCTGGGCCCTGGGGAATCGATACATTCTCCCTCTTGGGAAATACTCGAGAAGCATAGAGATGACAATTTCATAGGAGGAGAATTAAGTGACAACAACAAAAAAAGAGAAGGGGTACCTGAGCAGCAACACTTCTATACAACTATAAGAAAATGATGCTTTATTTTCTTTTTAGTGGAAGTGAAACAGATTTGAAGTGCATGTGGAGAAGACAAAGAAACCACCTACTTAAAAATATCCAAAGAGATGCAGATTGGGGTGAGCGGGTAGATCTAGCTGGCAAGCCAAGAGTAGAGATTCAATGACAGGGATGACAGAGGTAGGTATGGGACGTCCACTGTCCTGAACAGGAGGAAGCTAGAGGCTGTGCTGGGGTCCCTGTGGGATGTGGTGGATTGTCACAGCTGAGGCACCTGACTTCAGCCCCCTCTCCCCGCTTATAGAGACAGGCACTTCATGAACAGATCAGCATGTGAGAATTTTAATTTTTTCTTTTTAATTAACATTTTTATTATAAATACAATATATTATTTTAGAAAATTATACAAAGACATATTTTAAAAAATACTCCTAAATCTACCATTATAAGATAAACATTTTCAACATTTTGGAGTTTTTCCTTTCAGTCTTTATTCAAGTCACATGTATAAAGAGATATATATTAATATATATTGTATATTTATATGTAATTTTTAATTTGAAGAATATTATTTAGATCCTCATTTTATACGACATTCTATCCAGAAACATTTTGTATTTCATTAAATTAGAGTTACTTAGCCTTTTGAAATTCATTCCCCTTTTGAGAAACATGTAGACTGCGTACCCTCTTGCAA
>NW_007819782.1:0-867 GCF_000696425.1 Galeopterus variegatus | reverse complement strand
CTTTGCGAGATGAGCCTTCCCATCAAGTTAAGATTCGTGCTTTTGGGCCGGTCTTACATTTGTACACTAGATTTCAAATGTGAATAACTCTAAAACATATTGTGTCTCAAAAATTATTTCACGTAGACATATTCAGAAGCTGAGCCATGATTTTCCTTAGTTTCCTGTTAATGTAAAATCTTTCAAGTTCCTAGAATTAAAAAATAAGATTGTTAATAATGTCAGAAAAAGGGAAATAGCCAAAAGTGCTTTGATTCATTGTGTAAAAATACGCCACACATCAAAAGATTCCAAATCTCAAAACAAAATTTTTTTTTTTAAGTTTTTTGATGAATTAACTGGAGGTGGCTGGGTCAAGATGGTGGAATATATGGTCCCCAGCGTCACTCTCTCCCACAAATCAACCAATTTACAACTATAAAAATGTAACATCAGCCAAGCTGGGGCCGCTGGAGCTCAGGGGAAGAGGAGGAGAGAACTACGGAGTTCATGAAGGCGGGAGAAACTATGATGACAGAAAGAAAAAGCTGCTTTGAGGGTTTCAGGCTGCGGCCACTTTAATGCTGGAGCACACGGAGCAGGAGCTGGCAGGAGCCGCAGCTGTGCCCTTCAGATGGAGTTACTTGGAGGCAGCAGGAGAGAAGAGGGCCTTGACGGCCCCCAGGATAGCAAGACCACTAAGAGGTTTCCCATGGACCCACACAGGAGTGAGGAGCCAGAACCATAAAAAGGGAGCCATTCAGAGGCCGCTGAGTCATAGCAAGGGACCAATGCAGGGCCTGTCCCATGGGAAGTGTTTGGAGCATGGGCGGTGAGGGAGACAGGCCCACCAGAACACTGGGACACAGCAAGGACAGCTGATCTGCC
>NW_007819781.1:0-867 GCF_000696425.1 Galeopterus variegatus | reverse complement strand
AAAACACAGCCTATAGCTTAAGAAGCAGGCTAGAAGCAGCAGATGAAAGAATCTCTGATCTGAAGACAGACTTTTGGAAATTACCCAGGCAGACAAAAAGAAAAAAAAAAGAATTTTAAAAAATGAAGAAAATCTAAGAGAGCTAGCAGACAGCCTTAAGTGCACAAGCATGGGTGGTCCAGAAGGGGAGGAGAAAGGATAACGCATGGAAAACCTATTCAATGAAATCATAGCAGAAAACTTCCCAGATAGAGGGAACAACATGGACTTTCAGGTCAAGGAGATTCAAAGATCCCCAAATAGATTCAACCCAAAAAGATCCTCTCCAAGACACATTATAGTCAGACTGGCAAAGCTCAAAGACAAAGAGAAAATCTTAAAAGAAATAAGAGAAAAGCGTCATCCCCTATAATGCAGCCCCTATCAGACTAACAGCAGACTTCTCAACAGAAACTCTATAGGCCAGAAGAAAATGGGATGATACATTTAAAATACTAAAAGAATAAAAACTGCCAGCCAAGAATACTATACACAGCAAGGCTATCTTTCAGAAATCAGGGAAAAATAGTGTTTTCCAGACAAACAAAAATTGCAGGAGTTCACCACCATATGACCAGCCCTACAAGAAATCCTTAAGGAAGTTCTACATCTGGAATCAAAAATCCTGCATCTGGAATCCAAAAAAATGATAGTCACTACCACAAATACACAAGAAAGAACAATACCCACTGGTAGAACAAAAATGCAAATGAGAAAGAAAAAATAATAATCTTACCATCACAAAAAGCGATAGTGACAACATAATGCCCCTATTTTATTTCTGATTTTAGTAATTTTAGATTTCTCTCTTTTTTCTTGGTCAGTTTA
>NW_007819780.1:0-867 GCF_000696425.1 Galeopterus variegatus | reverse complement strand
CAAGACCTCCATTGGATGTCTGAAACCATGAATAGCACTGAACCCTGTGCAGTCAGCTTCTATATTCATAGGTTGCACGTCCATGGCATTAAACCAACTGTGGATCAAAAATACTCAAAAAATAATTGCACCTGTAATGAACATGTACAGACATATTTTCTTGTTATTATTTTCTAAACAATATAGTATAACAACTATTTACATAGCATTTATACATTGCATTTGGTATATTATATGTAATGCAGAGATGATTTAAAGCATATGCAAGGATGCATGTAGGTTATATGCACTTGAGCATCTATGGATTTTGGTATCTGAGGGAGGTCCTGGAACTAATCCTGCAAGGATACTGAGGGATGACTTGTAGATAGTTAATTATTATTATTATTATTTTGCTATATACCTATAATAAAGTTAAATGTATAAATTAAGCACAGTAAGAAATTAACAATAACTAATAAGAAAATAGAACAATTATAACAATGTACTGCAATAAAGGTAATATAAACGTGGTCTCTATCTCACACATACAAAATATTTTATTGTACTGTACTCAATATTTTCACAATATGGTTGAACATGGGTAACAAAACCATGGAAAGCAAAACTGTGGATAAGGGGAGACTACAATATAGGTTTCCAGGATACAACTGCTCCCAGGTGTTAGGGTACCACTGAGTGACTACGTTGTGACTGATATTTGTGCAGTTTGTAGAATCATAAAATGGGCCTCATGTTCAGTATTTTTGACCCCTAAGTATCAACTTAGCTTTTTCACTGAGTATATAGCTAGGGGATTTCAACAGCTCTAGAAATGAGAGACTAGTCCATGAGACAGACAAGGTCCCCGCTCTTATAAATTTTACT
>NW_007819779.1:0-867 GCF_000696425.1 Galeopterus variegatus | reverse complement strand
TCTGATGGCAGAGCCCTCTGCTACCACAATATTAGTGCAGGGAAACAGACAAAGCTGTCTGTAAACCACTTGGCCCTGCCAGAGCTGGGGTATTCCACTCCTAGTGACTGGAATGGAATAGTGCAAACCTGGAACACAGTGAACCTGGGCCTGACAAAGAACAAGTGGGCCTGTAAGTCCCTGACCCTCTGAAAAATGGACCATACCCCATCACAGAGGGGGAGAGAGCTGACAAATTGCAGCTTGTAAGGTACTTGGAAATGTGCTATAAACATGAACCAATATTATTATTAATCATTTAATAACCTCCAAAATCAAGTTTAGGAAAAGCCAAGCATTTTTACCCACCCTACTAAAACACAAAACAAAACAAAAAAGCTTTTATAAGCATTTTGTCATCATACGAAATATTTCCCAAGCCCATTCTTTCCAAATTAGAAAAATGAATTTCTTGTTTCCCTTCTGGAAAGAATGATACTATCCCCTTCACAGAGGGCACTGAGAAGAGACAAGATTAGAATTCAAATTTTCAGAGCTCATTTGGACACTATGTCGAGTGACTATAAAATTTAAAAGAATACAAAAATATTTTCCCTTGAAAACCAGAAACGTATTATAAGTAACTAAAAGATTGGATACTGAAAAGTTTATAGGGAAGGTTAAGAAAGAAAACTATTGTGCTAATAGTCTTATTAATCAAAGAGCTTTCTGAAGCCAAAATAAGGCATCTGCTTTTCAGAGAAGCAGTCAGAAAAGAAGCCACAAAAGGGCAAATATCTTTTAAAAGTCACTCAGTCATTCATTCCATAAATATTTATTGAGCCCTGACTTACAACAGATATTGTTCTAGGCTTAGAGGATACAACA
>NW_007819778.1:0-867 GCF_000696425.1 Galeopterus variegatus | reverse complement strand
CCACTCCCAGGCTACCCACAGTAGGGCAGGTGCCCCTCCCATGTGCTCCCACAGGCCTCAGACTGACCTCTTAGAACAAATGTTATTTGCCATTAATTCCACGAGCAGAAGACCCACTCTGAGCCAGGCGCTGCCGCAGCACTGGGCACAGAGCGGCCGAAGAGTCGCCCAGGAGCCCCATCCCAGGGAGGTGTCGGCGTGGGACAAAACTTAGTATTCTGGGTTCTGTCATCTTCAGTCTAGACTGTCCTCATTGTACCTATGAGCAAACACAGGTACTGGAAGTTCAGGCACGTGTCTGACACTGCACAGCAAGCAGGTGGCAGAGCCAGGACGTGAATAGGAAATACATATTTGGTCTCTGACTCTGGTTCCTGGCACACAGCCCCTAAAACTCGTGGAACCTCCAGAGTGATGGGTGTCTTTTTGTATGCGACTAAGATGACTGGTGGGGGGAGGGGGTCCCCAGATAGCTTCAGGGTGGGGGCTGGTCACCAGAAAGACCAAAGCAAGATCAGAGGGTTGGAACTTTCAGCCTCACTCTGAGACTTCTGGGGAGGGGAGAAGGGATGGAAGTTGAATTGATCACCAATGACCAATGATTTCATCAATCGTATCTATGTAATGCAACCTCCATGGAAACCCCGAAAAGATGGAATTCAAGGAGCTTTCAGGCTGGTGAACACACTGAGGAGCTAAGAGGATGGCGTGCTGGGAGAGGCACGGAAGCTCCCACACCTCACCACGTTGAACCGTGCCCTAGGCACACTTCCATCTGCCTGTTCCTGAGCTATATCTTTTATAACAAACTGGTAACAGTAAGTAAAGTGCCTTCCTGAGTTCTGTGAGCCATTCTAGCAAATTATC
>NW_007819777.1:0-867 GCF_000696425.1 Galeopterus variegatus | reverse complement strand
ACAAACTGTTCCAAAAGATTGAAACAGAGGCCATTCTCCCAAACTCATTCTATGATGCAAATATCATACTAATACCAAAACCAGACGGAGATGCATCAAAAATAGAAAACTACAGGCCAATATCCTTGATGAATATAGATGCAAAATCCTCAATACAATACTAGCTAACAGAATACAGCAAAACATACAGAAAATTATTCACCATCATCAAGTGGGATTCATCCCAGGGTTGCAAGGTTGGTTCAACATATGCAAATCAATAAATGTGATACATCACATTAATAAAAGCAAAGACAAAAACCACATGATCATCTTTATTGATACTGAAAAAGCATTTGACAAAATTCAACATCTTTTCATGATAAAGACTCTCTACAAGTTAGGCAGAGATGGAAAGTATCTCAAAATAATTAAAGCCATATACAATAAGCCCCCTGCCAATATCATCCTGAATGGGGAAAAGCTGAAAGCTTTTCCCTTAAAAACAGGAACCAGACAAGGATGCCCATTCTCACCACTCCTATTTAACATTGTGTTGGAAGTACTAGCCAAAGCAATCAGAGAAGAGAAAGAAATAAAGGGCACCCAGATCAGAAAGGATGAAGTCAAGCTGTCCATTTTTGCAGATGATATGATCCTATATATTGTACAGCCTAAAGCTTCTATTAAAAAAAAAAAAAAAAACTCTTAGAGCTGATAAACGATTTTAGCAAAGTTGCAGTGTACAAAATCAACACACAAAAATCAGTAGCATTTCTATACTCGACCAGAGAACATGCAGAAAAAGAAATCAAGAAAGCTAACCAATTTACAATAGTCACCAAAAATAAAATATTTTAGAATAAAGCTGACCAAGGATGTACAAAA
>NW_007819776.1:0-867 GCF_000696425.1 Galeopterus variegatus | reverse complement strand
CTAAGTCACACTTGAGACATTTCATCATGGGGCCCCAAGAGGCACTAGCGTCGCTTCCTCAAAAGCCAATCCCGGAAGCCTGGGCTCCTCCCCCACCCAGTCCAAACACCCTGGCTTTGGGACGCCTCTCCACCTCATTAGTCATCCCCCTCTGCTCCACTGCGTCCAATGTACTGTGTCACTATGTCTGGAGCTGGTTTCACAACTAGGCTGTCAACTAGCCAGGGCGGAGGATGGATGTTATTCACACTTGTATCAGATTTGTTGAGTGAATAACACAATGAGCATCTTTAGCACTTCTTTGTGGGGCTCACTGTCATCAAGGGACACACAGGGAACTCTCCACACATATCAGGTCAGTTGGGCCCGGGGTGGGATTATATTTACTTGTTGACTTTTAAAGCAAATTAGTTTAAAAAAATTTTTTTTGTAACTTAAAAATGTTAATTGAAGAAAAGTTTAAATACAGAATGTGTAAAGTTAAATGTCAAAAATCCCTCTCACTTTTCTTCCAATCCACTCCCAGAGGCAACCACCAGTAAACAATTTTTAACAGCTTTATTGACATATCATACAATTCACCCATTTAAAGTGTACAATTCAACGTTTTTTAGTACACTAACAGGGTTATGCAAATATCACCACTCTACTTTTAGGACACTTTTGTCTCCCCCAAAAGAAGCTTGGTAACCATTAGCCGTCACTCCCCATCCCTGCCCCTGCACCTCTCCTAGTCCTAAACGACCATTAATATACTTTATCTTCATAGATTTGTCTCTTCTTGGACATTTCACATAGATGAATCGTATAATATGTCATCTTTTGTGTCTGGCTTCTTTCACTTTGCATAATGTTTTTGAGGGTCAT
>NW_007819775.1:0-867 GCF_000696425.1 Galeopterus variegatus | reverse complement strand
GGCAAGGCCAAATGAGACTTTAAGAAAATTTGAAGGACAAATAAAAACCATCATATGATTGTATTAATAACCTTATGCCCTCTTCCCTTCTTCCCTGGGGAGGCACCAAGGTTGGTCAAATAGCAGAGGGTAAACGTGGATGAGGGCCTTTATTATGGTTGTCATGGAAAGAAATAAACAAGGCAGAGTAAGGAGGTTTAGGATTGACTAACTTGAATAATTTTGGCAGGCTCTGAACATAAGAATTGTCCCTAGTTGCTTGGTACCTGGCCCTGGGGTGTGTAGAGAATGAGAATATTGGCCCAGAGTGTTAGAGCCCTATAGAAGTGGTACGGGGTGGTTCTGCTGGGCCACTGGCCAGGGAAGTACCCCCTGTGGGCCTGGTGGAGAGAGTGCAGAAATGCTGCATCCAGAGACCTGGGCTCTGTGGCTTCATGCTTCCTGTGATGAGAAAACTGAGGTTCAGCAAGGTTGTGTAATCTGCCCAAGTCACACAGCTGAACCAGTGCAGCAACTAGCCTAAGACAAATTATTCTCCACTGCTGAAGCAAGACTCTTCTGAAGCTCTACCCAGTGTTCTGTGAATTACAAGGTTTTTCATTATGATGACTGCACTTCTGGAAAGAGAGTGTGGAGATTTTTTTCCCCAGAAACCAGCAGCAACCATCATCTCCAGTCTCATAAACTAAAATGGAATCATGTTGCCGCCTCTGAAATACAGAGTCCAGACCTGCTCTACAAGAAATGCTAAAGAAAATTCTCCAGGAAGAAGGAAAATGATACCAGATGAAAATTTGTGAGTCAAGGTTGATTGGCACACTCAACTTCAGGCTCTGCGGGAGCCAGCGGTGGGCTCGGTGGAGCGAC
>NW_007819774.1:0-867 GCF_000696425.1 Galeopterus variegatus | reverse complement strand
TTGAGAAGTCTGCTGTTAGTCTGATAGGGGCTTCCTAATAGGTGACTTGATGCTTTTCTCTTGCTGCTTTTAGGATTCTGTCCCTTTCATTGAACTTTGCCAGTTTGATTATAATGTGTCATGGAGAAGACATTTTTGGATTGAATCTGTTTGAGGATCTCTGATCCTTTGGATCTGAAGATCCGTGTCTCTGCTTATACCTGAGGAGTTTCCTTTATTATTTTGTTGAATAGGTTTTCCATGCCTTTTCCTTTCTTCTCCCCTTCTGTAGCACACATGATTCAGATATTTGTGCATTTAAGGTTGTCTGTGAGCTCTCAGATTTTCTTCATTTTCTTCAAATTGTTTTTTCCTTTTTTATTGTCCACCCAGGTGATTTCAAAAAGACTATTTTCAAGGTCAGAAATTCTGTCTTCTTCTTGCTCTAGCCTGCTGCTTAAGCTATCGGTTGTGTTTTTTTATTTCATTTAATGAATCCTTTAGTTCCATGAATTCTACTAAATTCTTTTTTAAGGAATTAATCTCTTTATAAATTTTCTCCTTCATATCTTGGCTTGTTTTTCTCACTTCATTGTGTTGTCTAACTGAGTCTTCTCATATCTCATTGAGTTTCCTTAAAAATGCTCATAATTCCTTTTCAGTCATTTCAAGGGTTACCTGCTCTATAGAGTCTGGTACTTGAGATTTACTATATTCCTTTTGTGGTGTCATTTTCTTGTTTTGTTTTTTTTTTTTATTTCTAGTATCTCTGTGTTGGTGTCTGATTATCTGGTAGATCAGTTGCTTCTTCTCTTACTCTGGAGTGGACTTTGAGGAGAGAGAGACTCTTCTTTTTCTGGTCTCTGCTGGTGACTATCAATGCAGTCA
>NW_007819773.1:0-867 GCF_000696425.1 Galeopterus variegatus | reverse complement strand
AAATTCAGTTTTTAGCAAGTATTTATTATAATTTTATCAAATATACGTATATAGTTACTCTCATGCATTTTCTTTTGTTGCCCCTCCCATTATTGCTTTTGTGTGTATTTTGAAAAAAGGGTATTATAGATTCATTCAGTGTAAATTGATGACTAGTAAATCAGATGAAGAATTACCCTCTCTCTGGAATTGATTTAAAATATACAGGAATACAAGCTATTGTATGTTTGGCCATAAAATTCCTTTTCACTACATCCATTCCTGTAAGGCTGAAAAGCTAAGATTGAGTCAGAAAGAGGTTCATGAGGTGCTAAATCTTAGTGGATTTTTAATGATTTAAAATGGACTTTTAAAAATATAGTCCTGCATTCTCAATAACCCAGAGACTTTTCCTATTATTTATTTGCCTCATCAGGTATTTTATGATCTGCTTTGTATATGTTGACACTTTAATCATTAAATGTTTCTCAGTTTATCATATTTTAACATGGGACATCAAAATCTTTAAAATGAATTCTATTCAGGCATATATTTGGGTAATAAGTAACACAAGAACTATTACTATTGGCAGATGAATTCAACAGAAAGTATAACTCAAAGATGAAAAGTTTTAACAGTAGCCTAGTATGTTTGGCTGCTGTGTTGTCTGGTGCATATCCTAGTGGTTAGCATTTGGAGAAGGTAGGGATACAGAGTTCTAACATACTTAGACAACAATCTAATTGCTACTTCTTCACTTGAAGCAACAAAGTTTCATTTGAATCTGGCATTCTATCTGTTAATATCCTTGAAAATTCAGATAAACAAACTGAAAGGAATCAATCACTATCCCACAGCATGGTCTACAAGTTTCAGGGATTCCTAGGA
>NW_007819772.1:0-867 GCF_000696425.1 Galeopterus variegatus | reverse complement strand
AGTCCTGTGGTCCTGTGGCACATCACAGCATCCATTATAATGATCTTAAGAGCTCTCTCTCCGACAAGCCTGAATGAGGACTCTGTCCTATCAGAGAAGAGACCTTGCCGAGCTAATAAAAACCATTTACTGAGGGCTTTATGCTTAGGATTCTGGAAGCACCATCCTCATTTACCCCTCTGTGAGACTGGAACTGCATCCCTATTTCCCAGATGGGGAAACTGGAGCAGAGAGAGTCAGGAAACCAGGTCAAGATCACAGAGCTAGTAAGTGGCAGAACCAATATTCAAAACACACCTCCCGAGTACGGAGTGGGTGCCTTGAGCCTCTTTGCCAGGGCTGCTCAGGTAGGGTAAGTGAGGCACCTAGGGCACAACATTTAGGGCAGTGCTCACTCTCAAGTGCCGACCCTGAACTTCCATGACCCTGGCAGTGAGTGCCCCCTTAAAACTGTGTGCCCTGGGTGCCTTGCTCACCTCACCCAAGTCCCAGAGCCCTGCTCTTTGCTATGGAGACAAGGAAACTGGTATGCTCAAGGATCCCAAGCCAAGGTGCTCTCTCCCCTGGAGTCGTTCAATGACTCCACCAGCCTCTGCCTCTAAGTTTCACTTTTCTGGAAGTCTCCACGGCCAAATAGCCTCTTTCTTTTCACGGTCTTTTTACAAACAGAACACAAAACAAGAGATTTGATTTATTAATTTATCATTCCTTAGTTTCCGGTCACAGTCCAGGTCTGGATCCCAGGGCATGTCCCTGCCGGCTGAGGTTGGCATTTTAGAGTATGTTCACTCTTCGGTCAGCTGATCGCAGTCACTGGGTGGAGCTTCACCCCATAGACAGCTGATGGCACCCATTCTGTGCACATTG
>NW_007819771.1:0-867 GCF_000696425.1 Galeopterus variegatus | reverse complement strand
AGAAACATAAAGAACCCTAATATTGTTAAGCTGCAAACTTAACCAGTTCTGGAATTGCCTGCCTCAGACTTCTTCTTATGTGACTTAATTGAATATGCCATGGTTTAAGCCACTTTCATTCAGTTTTTCTTCTTAAACCAAAAGTAGTTTAACTGGAAAAAAAGAAAAAAAATTAGTTTAACTGGTAAAAGTGGTAAAATGCAGGGTGCTTAGTGGTCACTTAGGAATGAAATGTGGTAATTAATCTCTTTATTATTTTATTTTAATTTATCAATATACAATGTAGTTGATTTTCGTGTCCCACTAGGTCTACAAATTGGAGTTAATATGTACTGCTTAAGTTTTTATGAGAATTAAATAAAATAATATAGAGAGAATAAGAAAAAAGTGTTTTTCTCAGTGACTGGCAAATGATAAACTCTAAATAAATGGTATTTAACATTATTTTATGTTAGTTAAGACCTCTATTTTGGTTCATTTTAATAACCATCTTAATAACACCCATGATTTGGCTTATTGAGGGTATACAAATTGGTGACATGCACAGCTTTTTTTTTTTTTTATGTCCAATATCTGGCACATAGTAAATGTGCCATGAAATTAAAAATAAGTGAACATAGTGGGTATGCAGTGCATTTTTGCTAAATGAATAAATAAAAGAGTAAATGGGTGAGTGAACTAATGAGTGCCAGTAATTTCTAATGACTACTGCTGATTCAATTTGCTGGAAGAAACAGTGGCATAGTATCCAAATAAATTCTGTGGTGGACTTCCAGTCAAGATGGTGGAATAGATGGTCCCCAGAATCACTCTCTCCCACAAATCAACCAATTTACAACTATAAAAAAGCAATGACAGCTAAGCTGG
>NW_007819770.1:0-867 GCF_000696425.1 Galeopterus variegatus | reverse complement strand
AGGGTTGCGATTCCGTTACCGGTCAGTAAAAAAGACAAAAAGGAAAAAAAAAAAAAAGAAATCCAAAATCAAGGTGTGGCAGGGCCATGCTCCCTCTAAAAGCTCTAGGGGAGAGTCGTTCCTGCCCCTTCCAGCTTCTGGTGGCTGCTGACAGTCCTTGGCTTGTGGCCACATCACTCCAGCCTCTGCCTCCATCTTTACATGGCCTCCTCCTTCATTGTGTGTCTCTGTGTGTCCTCGCCCCCTTTTATAAGGACAGCAGTCATTCTATTTAGGGCCCACCGTAATTCAGTATGACTTTATCCTAACTTGATTACATCTGCAAAGACCTTGTTTCCAGAAAAGATCACATTCTCAGGTACTGTGGGTTAGGACATGAACCTATCATTTAAGGGGACACGATTCAACCCACTACAGTAGCTGAGACACTGCCCTGGAGGGGTAGTCCGAGTGGGGTGGCTTGGACAGGGCAGGCTGGACCACAGAGGCACCAGCATCAGTACTGGGGGTGACAGGGTCCAGCCTCAGCCTGGCCTGCCTCACTGCAGGGCCCACACGTGCACAGGAACCCCTGGGCAGCTCGTCAAAACACAGGCCCCGATTCAGCAGGCCCGGGGAGTGTCTCTCTCTCCTTCTCTCTCTCTTTCTCTCTCTCTCTCTCTCTCTCTCTCCCTCCCCCCCCCTTCAACAGCTGTGGGGTCAGCTTCCAGGGTTCCCATTAAAGAGACACGAGAAGTTCATGGACAACATGTTTTCTTACAAATGAAACCCATTAGCATTTTGAAGTCCAGCCTCAAAGCCTGCTGGACGTTATTTATGTCCGTGGGGTCATTGCTCAGAATGCCACACACTGAAATCCCAGCTGAG
>NW_007819769.1:0-867 GCF_000696425.1 Galeopterus variegatus | reverse complement strand
CATTCAGCTCTTCAAACCTACCAGCTTTTCCCCACCTGAGCCTTTGCACACACTCCTTCTTTGCCCAGAACATCTTTCCCCTGTTCTTAGCAAAGTTGGTTCCTCCTCTCCATCAGAGTTCAACCTAATGTCACCTGTCGGGGAGCCTTCCCTGACCACTCTCTCTAAAGTAAGTTCAAATCACTATGCTGCTTCCTTCCTAGCCCTTGACAATTTGTAATTTTCACTTGGTTCTCATCTCTCTTGTCACTGAAGTGTAAGCTCCATGGTGTCAGGGAGTGCCTGGCACATAGTAGGAACTCAGTAAGTATTTTCGCGAATGAATGAATGAGTCTGTTGCTATGCCCCAGCACTTCACCTCAAATCCATCCCATCCTTTCCACTGGCAAGAGAGAAAGTTCCCATAGAAGGAGCATCTCTTTCCTGCTCTGAACCCTTCTGTGATCCCTTCCTACCCCCAGCGTCATGCTGACCATCGCTTGCTGGAGCAGCCAAGTGTAGGATGTGAAGTGAAAAGACCCAGGATCAAACCCTGCCCTTGCCACTTGCTAGCGAGGCAACACTAGCCAAACTGATTTCTGAACTTCGATTCCTTTCTGTAAAACAGCTGAAACGTCTCTGCCATTTCTCCTTCTCAGGTTACAGTGAAAAGATGTAGAAAGCTCTGCACAGATGATTTTCAGTGTTATGAATTCCGACTTTTTTTTTTTCTTTTGTCTTTTTCCGTGTCCGGCAACGGATCGCAACCCTCAGTGTTGCCCCCGGACCGGACCGGGGACCGGCAACGGGATTGCAACCCTCGGTGTTGCTCCCGCGCCTCGCTCAGCCAGTGAGCGGGAACCGGTCTGTATGTGGGATCCGAACCCT
>NW_007819768.1:0-867 GCF_000696425.1 Galeopterus variegatus | reverse complement strand
AAAAAAAAAAAAAAAAAAAAAAAAAAAAAAGTGGTGGAAGTCTCTTACATGCTACACAAATCCCACTCTATTCCCTGCAAATAATAACTATTTGCTAATAACCCTCCTAGGCCTTTTCCCAGGCACTTAAAACATACACGCACACACACACAAACATGACATAAATATGTTTATAAAAAATAAATATGTTTATAAAATTTTGTGTGCTTTTAAATAAATGAGATCATAGTATTCTGCTGCTTGCTCTTTTTTAAATTCAATATTTCTAGGGGATATTTGCATATCTGAATATAAAGATCTGCCTTATCCACCTCATTGACTGAATTATATTCTAAGGACATAGCCTGTGTCATTGTTTTCACTGATCCTAAACTTATCAAGGTAACAATATTACAGCGATAAATCAAAGTTGACTCTTCCTTGGCTACAACTGAAGCTATTGCCCCACCCCTTTCAATTTAGACATTAAAATCTCTCTATATGTGTGGCCAGCATTACTTCAGTTCACCAAATATTTCTGGCTCTCCACCTTCTGCCTTTTGAATTGGGTATGACCAACTGACTTGCTCTGGCTAGAGATATGTGAGCAATAGTCACTGGTGTCATTTCCAACTGGGAGCTTTAAGAGCAAGTGCACAGTTTGCATCCTTCTTTTTCACCTGCCAAGCAATTGTGGAAGCACTGAAAGGGAGCCCCCATCAGCTTAGGTCTCTTGAAGAGCACCACAGAGCAGAGGGACATACAGTGTGAGCAAGAAATAAAAGTTGGTTGCTTTAAACCACTGAGATTTGAGGGCTTTTTGTTACTGCAGCATAGCCCAGCCAATCATAACTTATTAAAATATATATAATATGTTATATATTACAT
>NW_007819767.1:0-867 GCF_000696425.1 Galeopterus variegatus | reverse complement strand
TTTAATAACCACACCCCTACATCTTAGCTGGGTGCATGGCTGACTTGAGTGAAGACCACATTTCCTAAACTCCCCTGCAGCTAGGTGTAGCCATGTGACTAAGTTCATACCTTAGTCTGGGATGGGAGTGGAAGAGGTGTTTGCAACTTTTGGGTCATGCCTTTTGAAGCATGATAGAATTCAATATGTCCATTAAGTGCGTGTGCATGTATGTGTGCGTGTTGAATTACCTATCTATTTGCACTAAACTCTAACTGAAATTCAGCACTTCCTTCAATTATGAATATAGGCAAACTCCAGTATTTTTTCATAACACCTGTGAATCTGCCCACCATAGTTCTTATAAACATCTCAAAATAGCATGTATGCCCTTTAGTACTTAGAAACTATGGCAGTTATTAGACCCACCACTGGATTTTGCCATATTATGTCACAAGTTTGTCTTTATATTTCAAAAACTGTATTTAAGCACAATTGGTTTCATTTGTAATCCTATGCATTTTATGAATTTAAAAACATAATCGTTTCCAGCCAGCCACCAAGAAAAAAAACATGATTGTGAAAAGTAGATGTCAAAGGGTCCATGGCACACAAATGTTAGGAACCTTTGCCTTATTCTTCAAAAAGTTAAACAACATGACCCAGCAATTCCACTTTTGGGTCCAAGAGAAATGAAAAATAAATTCACACAAATACTTGTACAGGAACATTCATAGCAGCATTATTTGCAATAGCCAAAAAGTGGAAACAACCCAAAAGTCCATCAACTGTTGACTGGATAAACAAAACGTAGTATATCCACACAATGGAATATTATTCAGCCATAAAAAGGAATGAAGTACTGATTCACGTACAACATGGATGAAC
>NW_007819766.1:0-867 GCF_000696425.1 Galeopterus variegatus | reverse complement strand
AATGAATAATGGTGTTGGGCATCTCCTGTGTTTATAGGTCAATTGTACATCTTCTGTGGAATAGCAGCATGATTTAGGAAGGCATTTAACCCCTCTGAGCTTCAGTTTTCCTGCCTGTAAAATGGAATAATTAGCAAGGTGATTAAATTAAAGGAGGCAATGAAGCTGGAGTGCTGACACACGTAGTAGGCACTCAACAAAGGTTGCCCTTCCACACCATTGATTTTGAAACGTATCAACCTAGATAGGCTGGAACCATGATTTCCAGAATTCCCTTTCCTGTGTGGTTCCAGGTGATGCAAGAACTGTGGAAGACACCAGTGGATCCGCCGCATTTCCTGCTCTGAGGTGGCACAGGCACCGGGGGCTCATGCATGCTGCCACTGCTATGCTGGGGTACTTCATTGGCGTGGGCCCGCGGGTGCACCTGCAGCTCTGACAGCTCCCCAGTGTAAAGAAATCATTACCCGCCCCCGGCCAATCAACTACCGCCCCGTGTACTAACCACCCTCTCCCGGAACCCGGCTCTATATAAATGTATGCTTCTCCCCCAAATAAAGCGGAACTTCTCCGGTGAACTGTCAGCTCGGGTCCTGTCGTTCTTTCACCCAGGATCTCCTCCTCCACCCTCTCTGTGTCCAGGGCCCCGGGCCTGTGCATCTGTGGCGAAGTGCACAGTTCCCTCAGCAGGTTCCCACTTATCAAAGTTGGGTGGGAGACGAGCTCGGGCCCCAGTCACTCCTCACGGAGTCCAGCGTATCCTCACTTTCCTCTGTTCACATCCATCCCTGACCTAAGTTGACTTCGGGCTCAACACCAGTTACCTTGCATAGACTTTTCCACCAGCTTCTGGTAATGTGTATGGCC
>NW_007819765.1:0-867 GCF_000696425.1 Galeopterus variegatus | reverse complement strand
ATAATTCTTTTAAGGATGTCTGTTATATTAAGACAAATGGATCTATTTCTAGGCCTGTTAAGTACAGTTGGTAAATGGTCTAAACATTTGATCAAATTGTATGGTTAATCCTCTAATTGCCTATTGAGAGATTGTTGCAAGAATAATTACAGTACCTGGTCCTACTCATATGCATTGCTAATCCTTTTTAGAGTCTTATGAAGCTATTTGGCCCAACAATATACTGAGGCTGAAGTTGCCATAGGTTTGATAGGCATTCGCCTTAAAATACTGCCCTGGACACACCTCACGCACACACACACATTTGCTCTCAAAGTGCTTTCTGCACTTGAAGTGTTTCTCCACCTGTGTCAGCAAGCCCTTTGCTGGGGTAGAGGGGTGGACATTAGTGAAAAGCAGATAGACTGAGGAAATGCACATTCTTCCTGACTCTCAGTCTGGCTAACTCCTACTTTCCCTAACGTATATGTCTTCATAGAAACAGATGTCACTTCCTCCAAGAGGTCACTGCCGAGGAGCCCAGTGAAGGTCTGGCGGCCTCCTTCATGCTCTTGTGTCCTGGGCTTCCTCTGTATAAGGACTAGGTGCTAGAGTTTTAGAAACAGGAATGGGACACATTGCACCTCTCAAGGAACTGGCTGCCAAATAACTACAAAATAATGAGGGCTGTATTGACCTTGACACCTGCAGGCCAGGAAAGGGGCTGAGCGAGGAGAAATCTGAGAGGGCTTCAGGGGAAAGTTGGGGCCAGGAGGTGGGAAAAGAAGGGTCTAAGCAGGAGAAACAGTGTCAGCCAAGGCAAGAATAGTCTGGACACTTCCCAAAGAATCTCCCACAGCTGCCTTCCAGAACAGGCACAAACTAGGG
>NW_007819764.1:0-867 GCF_000696425.1 Galeopterus variegatus | reverse complement strand
TCAAGTTATCATTGCCTACTTTGGGATAGTATTACTGCATATAAAATAAAAGAATTTTCCAAAAATTCCATGAACACATTTCTTCTTTTGTGCTATTGATGCCATATACTTTATATTTACATACATTATAGAACTTCTTATAATAGAATGTAGTTTTACTTTAAACAGTCTGACACTTATTACAGAAATTAGAAAAATAAAATAGAGTCTTTTATATTTATGAACATTAGCGGTGCCTTCATTTCTTCTGTGGTTCTTAGTTTCCTCTGGAATCATCTACCTTCTGCAAGAAGGCAGTTTTATAGCATTTGATGCGGTACATGCCTGCTAGCCATGAATTATCCCAGCTTTTGTTTATCTAAAAGTATTTTGGTTTACCCTTAGTTTTGAATTTTTTTTTTAACCAGATATGGTATTCTGTTTGATTGGTATTTTTCTTTTCAGCACATTATTTTTAAATTTATTTATTTATGTACTTTTTTGGACAGTTTTCACTTTTTTTAATTGAAACATAATTGATTATATTTATTTGTGAGGTACAGAATTGAATACATGTGTGCAATATCTAGTGATCAATTCAGGATAATTAGTATACTTGTGTTTACAAAACTTAATCAATCTTTGTGACCCTTAACTAATTTCTTGCTAACTGCCCTACTCCTCCCCTTACTCCCCTCTGATAACCGCAGTTCTGATCGTTTTTCTTTTTCTGAAAGTTCAATGTATTTATGTTCAGTATTTTAAAAGATGACCCACGTCTCCTTGCCTCCCTTACTTCTGATTATACATCAGCCATCAGTCTCGTTTTGCACCTCATAACGCCATGCTTCATTTTCCTCTGGCTGCTCTAGTATTTTCCCCCCTCTA
>NW_007819763.1:0-867 GCF_000696425.1 Galeopterus variegatus | reverse complement strand
GCTTTCTCTTGGCTTGCAGAAAGTCATCTTTTTGTATGGCAGAGAGAGACAGACAGACAGAGAGAGAGAGAGAGAGAGGAGAGAAATCTCATGTCTCTTCTTATAAGTGTAATAATCCACTCACATGACATAATTACCTGTCAAAGGCCCCACTTTTACATATCATGAAATTGAAGGTAGGGCCTCAATGCATGAATTTTGGAAGACACAGCCATTCCCTCCATATGTAGTAACTCTAGATATCAGATTTTCCCACTTTCCCAGGATGTACTTTTGTTAAAAAATGTTGTAGAGTGTGGTCTGTATGATGAAAATTAACTTGACATGTAAACTAAATGTTTTCTCATGTCTTTTCTGAGTCTGTGCCATTGCTTGGGCATGCACAGTGACTGTCTAAATTTCACCATGTATGTAATTGCTTTTGAGTGTTCTAGTTTTTAAATGTCTGACTCTCAAAAGGGAAAAAAAGAAAAAAATCAAGGGGGAAAAAGGAACTGACCCTTTAAGTCCCCTTAAAGTCTTTCAACAGAAGGAAGGGCTTGCAACAATGGTGGTGTGGGTTACAACAATAGCTGCCTGACATGCTGTAAAAGCAAGTGATTCTTTCTTTAGGTATCTGCTGGAAATTATCCTGTCAGGAATGGGTGTGTCCTGTAATCTAAAGAAGTGTCTTATGTTCTTCTATTTATTTAGTGCTTGCTTTTTAGTATTTGATTTATTGATTAAATACTTTTTAGTATTTGTATTGAAATAATTTTTCTCATACTAGAAAGTCTTCTCTTACACAGAACACATTATATTTTTTAAAATTATTTATTATATATACCCATGCACTGCTTAACAATGGGGATATGTTCTGAGAAATGT
>NW_007819762.1:0-867 GCF_000696425.1 Galeopterus variegatus | reverse complement strand
TTCTGTATGGACAGCCTGGACTTTACATGGTGACTAAAGACCCCAATAGAACACATATGGAAGACACAGGGCCTTCTAATGCCTAGGTCTAAAAGTCATTTCTGCTGCTTCTATGGGTCATTGCAAGTTTCAGGGCCAGCCTAGATTCAAGGGGAAGAAGATAGACTTCACATCTTGATGGGGGGAGTGACAAAAGTCACATTGCAAAAGGGCACAAAGGATAGGAGGAAATGCCATGCCATCTTTGGAAAAATATAACACAGTCTATATCGTATGTTTGTTTCCCAGTTCATTAATTTTTGTGAATTTATCCTGTTTGGAATGTGTAGTGTATCCTGTATCTGTGGCTTGATAGCTTTCATCAGTTTTGAAAAAATTTCAGCCAATATCTCTTGAAATATTGCCTCTACTCCATTATTTCTGTCTTTTCCTTCTGAAATGCCCACGAAATGTTTGTTTGGCTTTCCCACGTCGTGTACCATGTCCCTTAGCCTCTCTCTCAACTCTACCATCTTTTTGTCTTTCTATACTGCATTCTAAGTAATTTACTATGACATATCTTCTACATTGTTCATTCTCTTTCAGTTATGTCTAATTTGCTGATAAACCCAAACATTGAAGATTTTGGAAATTGGTGATTTTATTTTTTAATTATATTTTTATAATTTATATTTAATTTATATTTAATTTAAATATAAATTAAATTTATATTTAATTCTTTACCACATTTGTGATGTACTTAAAAAATATTTTGGGGCTCCTATAAAAAAACTCATTTGTCTCATTTTTTTAAAACATAGAAGTTTTGTAATTTTTGTCTGATAGTTTCAGTATCCAAAGTCTTTTTGATCTGTTTCTGCTCTTTTT
>NW_007819761.1:0-867 GCF_000696425.1 Galeopterus variegatus | reverse complement strand
AAGGTATGTTTAGTGATACAATCAGGGATTTAATTCCATTGTCAACCGGATTAGCCATTTGCATATCTAGTTTTGAATTGTTTCTCAAAGTCATCAAGCAAAAGCACGTCACTGACTAAAATGTAAAAAAAAAAAAGATAGTTTGAGGACAGATCACCTGAATCCTTCTACCATTGTAAAGAATATGATGAAGGATGCAACATTATTTGCTGAGAGGTCTAGAGAAAATGGTGTTTTTGTATGAAAGGTAGTAAGGTCACAAAGTTGTTGTCATTCTTAAATTTCATTTATTTTTATTTTTTATTTTGTTTATTTTTTTATTTTATTTATTATTTTTTTTCTTTTTGTCTTTTTTCGTGTCCGGCAACGGATCGCAACCCTCAGTGTTGCACCCGCACCTCGCTCAGCCAGTGAGCGGGAACCGGTCTGTACGTGGGATCCGAACCCTCGGCAGGAGTGCTGCCGCGCTCCCAAGCGGCGCAATGTAGCAGTGCGCCACCTGGCCGGCCCCTATTTTGTTTATTTTTGATTATACATATTTATGGGGTACAGAGTTGACTGTCAGTATTTGTGTACAGTACATGATGATCAATGAAATCAATACTATTAGCATGTTCTTCATTACAAACTGTTATTATTCTGTGTCCCTTATGCAATGACTCCTAGCCCCTCTCTGGTAACTATAGGTCTGTTCTCTCCTTCTGATACTTCAACATTTCACTATGGTCTTTCTTTCTTTGCTCCCACTTAAGAATGAGGACATGCAGTATTTCTCTTTCTGTGCCTGGTTTATTTCACTTAACATTATTATCTCCAAGCCCACCCATGTTGTGGTGAATAGCAGAATTTCATTTCTTTTTTATGGTT
>NW_007819760.1:0-867 GCF_000696425.1 Galeopterus variegatus | reverse complement strand
TTTGTGGGCTATAGTTTCTGTAACACTATCCAACTCTGCCACTGTTGCTTGAAAACATGGTTGTGCTCCAATGAAATTTTATTTACAAATACAGGCAGTAGGCCAGATTTGGCCCATGGGTTATAGTTTGTTAACCCTTGATCTAGACTATCCAGCCATGAGATGAAAAAAGAAAACAGAAAGAAGAGACTCCTTTAAGCTGGGAAACAAAGGAGGTCCTGTCATTATGAAAAACAGTACGGAGTTTCTGCAAAAAATTAAAAATAAAACTACCCAATGATCCAGCAATTCCAAAACTGGTTATATACTCAACGGACATGAAATCAGTATGCAAAGAGATAAATGCACTCCCATATTCATTGCAGCATTATTCATAATAGCCACAATATGGAATCAGCCTATAACTGTCCATCAGTGGATGAATGGATAAAGAAAATGTGGTATATATACACAATGGAATACTATTCAGCCTTTAAAAAGAGGGGAATACTGTCATTTGTGACAATGTGCATGAACCTGAAGGACATTACCCTGAGTGAAATAAGCCAGCACAGAAAAATGAATACTGCATGATCTCAATTATACTTATATGTGGAATCTAAAACAGTTGAACTCATAGAAGCAGAGAGCAGAGTAATGCTTATCGAAGGCTGGGGGAGTATGGGGGTGGGAAGACGTTTGTTAAAGGACACGAAATTTCAGTTGAACAGGAGCAATACATTCAAGAGGTCTGTTTTACAACACGGTGACTATAGTTCATAACAATGTATTATATTTTGAAAACCTCTGAGAGGAGATATTAAGTATTCTCCCCACACAAAACATAAGTACGTGAGATTATTCATATGTTAATTTGCTTGATTCAAC
>NW_007819759.1:0-867 GCF_000696425.1 Galeopterus variegatus | reverse complement strand
CTTCACACACAGAACTAGTGGGGATGCAGCACTTCAGGGCACCTGTGATCCCACTTTCCCCACACTTCTTGCTATCCCGAAACAATAGGTTGGCCAAAGCTGATCTAGACCCTACGTCGGGCATTCAAACCATTTAATTGTCATCAAAATATTAAGGTAACCTAACAAACAGAAGAAGAAACCAACACTATAAATGCTGCATCAAAGAAATTAGTATTCTCTGTCCACTATCTGGTATAAGGGGCTGTCTTCTGGAATATTTAATCTTCAAAGAGATTTTGTTTATCTTTTTCAGCCATCAGTCTTCTTAGAGAAGCTTCTGATATCTTCCTTCGATGTTCTGATGCCTGCTACAACATAGACATTTTTTTTGAGCTTGACTCTGCATTAAATGAACATTCCACTGACAAAATGCATCAAGTAATTAATCAATAGGTGATTAAGTAAATAAATCTGAATGAGGTTGAGGATAGGCAGAAAAGGATCCTTTGAGGAGTCTGATATGGTTGGTTTCCAATTTTTCCTTCTATACAGTGAACCTCCTGTACTTCCTGAATTACAGGAGGTTAGAGGAATAAAAATATCTCAGCAAGTAACAGTCTAGAGGTAGAACAATAGGAAATGTCATCATCGTCCCTGGCAATATTCTGGGTGGGAAACTTCATTGCCTAATGAAAAAAGCACTTTGATGGATTAATGTAGTAGGGTTTAAGAGAAATATTCTGATCATTGGAAAACCACTGAAGATGAAAAATGTGAGCAGGTAATTGAATAGGAAACATTTATATGGCATCGAAGTGTGCTGGAAAAAAATTATTATTAAAGTAACCTTTTATTTAATATATCATCACCTATAAGATGGGCTTT
>NW_007819758.1:0-867 GCF_000696425.1 Galeopterus variegatus | reverse complement strand
GGAATATCAGAATTAATAATTTTCATTGAGAAAGCTTCTAATTTATATACCCATCATTACACAGTACCCCTTCTAAATTAACCTGGCATAGGGGTTACGAGTTTACAGTATGCTAATTTTCAGCAGTAAATAAGACAGTAAAAAAAGACATTCTCACCACAGTAATAATATTAGTATTGATGTTTTAGAACATGTATATTAATAAATAATATTCTTTCTTTGTCTTTATCCTTTTATAAAATAATGCATTTTAAAATGTATATTTAGATTTAAAATCATTGGGAACTATATTATAAATCTTTGTATTTGGAGAGCAAACTTATTAACCGAATTGACCTTTCTTTCCTTTTGAGACAGAATTGCTGTAGTTAATGGCATTATTGAGAAAAAGTCTTAAAGGAGAGAGGTATACACAGTATATTAAAAATTTATAGATATATGAACTTGTGATGCTTATAACGGTGTCATCACTATAAAGGTCTGTTGGATTATGAAAAAAGATTCTAGCTTGAAATCGTTTTAAAAATATAGTATTGCACTGAATATGTTCTCATCTTTAAAAACACATTATATTAACATATAAGCAAAGTAAGGACTGAATATGTTGTTTACCTTTAGAATTTTCAGCCAATAGGCTTTGAATTTTCCAAGTTTAAGTAACCCCTGTTCCAAGCGCATGGCAAATTACTGGGAAAATTGAAAAATCCTATGTAAGACATGGGTGCTCTAAAATACATAAACATGTAAGCAAACCCCAAACCTAACAGAAGCACCAATTAGTGAGTGAAGCTAGAGCTTTGTGTCTATGAAGACCCCATCCAGAAACAGATAGCATTGACCAGGTCTTAGACCTGTGGGGTAACAAGC
>NW_007819757.1:0-867 GCF_000696425.1 Galeopterus variegatus | reverse complement strand
GATCTTTTCAAACATTCAGAAAAACAGAAAGGGACTGTGATACAAATATAGGAAAATTATCCAGGGAAGCCTATAGTGTTCCTGCCTTTCCACCTGGAGACAATTTTTTTTTCAGTATCCTTATGTTTATTTGATAAGGGGAGAAAGGAAAGCCTGGGTCACCCCCTGTTCCCTGTTTGTCCCAGCAAAGCTAGCTTCCCCTTGCCTCCTCTTTGTGGGCAATGGGGGAGGAACAGATGGGCATGGGGGCCTCAGGGACTAGCAGAAGAGGTGAGCAGGGTGGGAGGTGGGTCCCAAGGGGAGATGCAGGGTGCCCAGGATGGGAAAGGATGGCTAGCCTCGTGTTTGCATGCAGTGCCACGGTGGAAGGCTGTAGTGTGTGCCCAGAAGAGCCCAGTGAGCAGACTGTCAGTTACATGTGTGTGAAATGGGAAAGTACCAGGGGTGCTGGATTTCTTGAGGTTTTGCTCCCATCTGACCTGGTCTCCCATTTGCCCCTCCAGGCCTCAGGTTGCCTCATCTGTGATATGAACAGGTATTCGCCTATTCAGGCTGCATGTGGGGAGGAGGAAAGGAGGTGGGGACTGGGTGGGGTTGGAGCAAATCTAGGGGTTGGCAAGCAAACAAGCAGGGGTAGGACCCCAGCAGGTGGCTACCATAAATGCTACTGGAGTTTAGCCATCCTGAGCTATACTGTTTTGTGCTGAACATCACTTTCTCTCTGTGCCTCTGTCTCCTTTGTCCCTCCCCTTCCCATCCCAGCCGCCTGCTAATCCGACTTCTCACCATCATCCTCCTGATGGGCATCACCATCGTGGCTGTTCTTGTCTTTCTTGGAGAGGTGGGCCTGGGAGCCCAGCACCTACA
>NW_007819756.1:0-867 GCF_000696425.1 Galeopterus variegatus | reverse complement strand
TATTTTGGGAGGGAGAAGACTCTTTAATTGAAACTCCTATTATTGGGTTCTTCAGAAATAACTTTTAAACTATGTATTACTCTTCTCTAAGTTTAACACTGAAATGCTGAAAGATATGCTTATTTGAGTTTGTTAGCCCACAAGTGTATATGTTTTGTACACAGATATTATGTGAAGAAAGTAGTTTTTATATTCTAACTTAGCAATTTTCTATAAAATTAGTATAGTTACCTTTTTATTTATTTATTTTTACTTATTTATTTTTTTTTCCTTTTTGTCTTTTTTCGTGTCCGGCAACGGATCGCAACCCTCAGTGTTGCGCCTGTACCGGACCAGGACCGGCAACGGGATCGCAACCCTTGGTGTCGCGCCCGCACCTCACTCAGCCAGTGAGCGGGAACCAGTCTGTATGTGGGATCCGAACCCTCGGTGGGAGCGCCGCCGCGCTCCCAAGTGGCGCACTGTAGCAGTGTGCCACCTGGCTGGCCCAGTTACCTTTTTATTTATAATCTCAGTATTGGACTTGGTTTAGGATATTTTTATTGTTGAGTACAATCTTTCTGTAACTATGACTCTTAACCCTTAGAAAGATCTATTTGGTAGATAAATATTTACTTTTGCTTTGCTTTTATTTGAAGAACTGATTAAAGATGTGCATTGAAAATTATTTTTAGGGCCGGCCCAGTGGTGCACTGGAGAGTGCACCGCTTGGGAGTGCGGCGGCGCACCCGCCGAGGGTTTGGGTCCCATGTGGAGACCGGTTCCCGCTAACTGGCTGAGCGCGGTGCGAGCGCAACACTGAGGGTTGCGATCCCGTTGCTGGTCAGTAAAAAAAAGACAAAAAAGGAAAAAAAAAAAAAAAAAAAA
>NW_007819755.1:0-867 GCF_000696425.1 Galeopterus variegatus | reverse complement strand
AGTATTTCTAAGTAAGGAGATACAGTTGGAAATGAAGGTTACCCACTGCAGAAATGACCACAGCTTGTCTTGATTCCCTTTTGAGTTTCTCACTGACTAATGGAAGTCCTATGTTCATCTCCCTTCTCAGGATTTTTGGAATAAATAATTAATGAGAAGTAAAGCATTGCTCTTACTTATTTTGCAATGTGGGAAAAATGGGTTGAATACGCAAGGAAAGTGGGCAAGGCAAAATATTGATCTTCGTTGTTTGAATTCAGAGACTTAGAAAGAATTCTGAGAGAACCAAGTTTCATACCAGCACTGTCCAATAGAATATAATGCAAGCATGTGCGTCATTTTTTAGTAGTCACATTAAAAAAGTAAAACTAATTTTAGTAATATTCTATTTAACCCAATATGTCTCAGTACTATCATTTCAACATGTAATCAATATAAAATTATTATTGAGCTATGTTACATTTTTTTGTTATATTACTCAATAGCTGCACATGGCAGGGGTCTCCGTATTGGACAGCAGAGCTCAGGAGGGCAGAATTCAACCTCAGGTGGATCCAGGCCTGAGGGTTTTACTACCAAAGTGGAAGAAGTGTCTTAGAATAGAAAAGATGATATGGTCATTTTCATCTCTTTTGAATGCCTGCAAAGCAAGGTGTCTAAGTTCTTATTAAGAAGTGGGTACCGCCAGGGTTGTGGTTGGGGGAGAGGTTGAGAGAAAGAGGGTAGAGGGAGAAAAGAGAGAGAAGTAAATCAGTCTCAGCTGGGCAATTTTGCATACTTGAACAGCTTGAATTCACATTCCCAAACACAAAAGTTCATCTACTGCTGAGCTTGTGGCAACCACCCGAAGACCCCCAGCCCCCCACT
>NW_007819754.1:0-867 GCF_000696425.1 Galeopterus variegatus | reverse complement strand
TTAAATACTCACAACACACTGTTTGCAGAGATCCAAAGCTAGGAACAAATAGATTCACTAGTCAATTAATTGTGAACCAATACCACTGGCAAAACATGTAATAGAAAGAAAATTTCTGTTCTACCATAAAACATGTGCTTCATCTGTGAAGCTGAGTGAAAAAACTTCAATAGCGTAGGTTCAAATTATACAGACGCATCTGATGTTTCTCTGTGAGAGACTCTTGCTTAAAATCACTAGGCTCCGGGAAACTCAACTAATATTGGGAAGACCTGTTGTTCTTATTGTTTCTTGGGCCTGAGGCATCTGAAACTCACCTGTTTTTGAGTGGACACTTCTGCATATAGGGCGAGGGCTTCATTTCTACTGGCCCACCTGAGCTTACTGCAGAGGTGGCTACTGGGAAGTAGGGAGGGTGAGTCTTCCGAGGTGAGCATGAGTCTGAGCACAGTGGAGGTGCGAGGGGAATAGGTCACTAACGCAGGGACAGAGGAGGAGGCTGGAAGGGCTGTTCATACTTCTGTTGCTGCTTTTGATAAAAGATTCTTCTCGTGTCTCAGGAAATCTGAGAAGAAAACTTCCATGGCCGTTATTCGCAGGAGGAACTTTCTTACACTTTGAGCAAGTTAAAGCCCATCTAACGAACTGGGTCTTTATCTCTTCAATCTCCAGAATGATCTCACACACCAGCATAAGGGACTACAAGGTTTCCCCACCCTTCGTTTTTAGCATCTTATCACTAATTTGCCCTTCACTAGTAAGACTCTTTCTTTCTCAAAATATTTACCATAGAAAATTCCAGTCTGGTTTAGAAGCAATAAATGTTGGATGGTTGCAAATGACATCCTCAGAAAGGCAGACTCAGTC
>NW_007819753.1:0-867 GCF_000696425.1 Galeopterus variegatus | reverse complement strand
GTTTTGGGGCCGACACAGAAGAGGACTCCTGAGAGCACCCAAGCCCTGCTGCGGGAACGAATGAACGGCCCAGACAACAAAGGCCAAGAAAGCCAGCAGAAACAGTGCAGAAACGGAGTGAAACGCGCCGGACGGGCCCAACTCTGCGAGCTCTGTGAGTCACCCCAAGCCCAGCCCCACTTGCGAGGCAAAGCCCGACTGCTCCCCGCCCGCCTGGCTCCCACCTACCATACCAGGCTAGGCGCCCACAACAGAGCTGCCTCCATTTTCTCGGGTGGGGGCGGAGACGGCCGGCTTAGTGAGGGCAGGCCAGCCATCTCTGCTTGGCGTGGCTCCGCAATGAGACGTGCCATTTGCTTACCTCGACGTGGGGCATCCCGGGGCCCGTGGACCGACCTACAATCCCACTCTCCCCGCGGATCTCAGACGGGGCTGGTAGCATGGGGAGCCCCCGGCCAGCATCGGGGGGGCAGGGAAGAGGAGCCCGCCCAGATCGTCTCTCCGCCACACCCTGGGCGTCAGACCCAGATAAACTCCCTCTTCCTGAGAGGCAGATTCCATCTCTGGGGACCTCAGTTTGGAAGAGCCCCTAACTGATTCTGGTGGGGAAAGGGGAGCCCAGAGACCCCTCGGGCTACATTGAAGTTACTAGTGAGCCCTCCAGAAGGGCTGACCCATGCGGGGGGGAGTCAAAGAGGAATTGTGTGCTGAGGGACCCTCCCCCGAGGAGTTCACTCCCGGCAGTCGGAGAGTCAGGACACCTGCTGGGCAGGGCAGGGGAAGGGCACAACTTTGATGACTCAACAGAAAGTCAAGGTTTGTAGAAGACACGCCTCAGCCCTGTCCTGAGCACACAGAGTGGGGAGG
>NW_007819752.1:0-867 GCF_000696425.1 Galeopterus variegatus | reverse complement strand
GGTGTCATTTGTCACTTGTTCTCAAATAAATTTAAACTCCTTTGAGGGAGTCCCCTCAGTTCCCAGCCAGAGCCCCGCGTCTGCTTTTCAGAACCAGTGTGAGGGTAGCTCTGGCTTCCTGAAGCTTCCAATGCAGGTGGGAGCGGGCTAGGGTTTCAGAGCAAAGAGCCAGTTGTCACACTCCTCAGGGCTTGAGAACCACGGAGACGCCATCCCCCCCCCACCTCCACCCCTGCAAGCAAGGGAGGCTGGAGGGGCCTGAGGCGCAGCCGCTCACGCCCGGGCCCTGCACTCCCGCCTTCTCTCCTCCCCTCTACCCATGTCAGCCTTCGTCTCTGTCTCTCTCTGTTTCTCCCTCCATCTCTCTCCTCTGATCCCCCAGCCCCCATCTCGCCGCTCTCTCTCCTCGATCCTGCACTCTGTCTCTCTCTCTCTGAGTGTCCTCTCGCCTCCTCTGCCTCTCCTCCTCTCTGCTCCGTGCCTCCCTTCCCTCTCTCCTCTGCCTCCTTGCCCTGGTTCTCTCTTTGTGGCTGTCTCTCTCCCTCTTGGTCTCCTCCTTGCTCTTGTCCTCTCTGGAGGGTGCTGTGGGATCATGCCAAGCCCAAAGGGAAGGTCAGGGCACCCTGTGGGGACCAGCACAGACTGCCATTAACCTGTCACTTCTGCCTCCACCCAGGAAAATAGCAGGCCACAGGAAAGGCGAGGCATTGCAGCCAGTGGAGGTGAGACATCTCAGCTGGGACTGATGACCGAAGGCAGAAGCCACACTGTCAGAGGGCTGCAGACCAGCTCCAGAGCACCAAGGGCAGCTGGTGTGGGTTTCTGGGCACCAGCCCTGCACTGCAGCCCTCATCTGACTTCTGGGCT
>NW_007819751.1:0-867 GCF_000696425.1 Galeopterus variegatus | reverse complement strand
GCTTGGTTCATGGCTTCACTCACTAGCCATGGGATATTAGGCAAGTCACTTAACCTCTCTTTGCCCCAGTATCCTCATCTATAAAATGTGATTTTCATAGCACCTACCTAAAAATGTGGTGGAGAGGATATCTAATCCACCACAAGTAGAATATTAAAGCACATAGGAAAATATCTAGCAAATAGTAGTATTCTGGAAGAGTTAATTCTTGTTGCTGTTTTTCTTTGTTAGATGATGTGAAAAGTACATCTCGGTTCTTGAACAAAACACGTAGCAAATACTGAATCAATCTTGAAACGAATTAGCCTTATAATCTAATGAAAGAATGTGAGTGCATCTGCCTTTTTATTTTGATTCTTCTTGTTTGTTTGCAGTATAGCTAATGTGTACAATCTGTTGGTATTGAATGGGTAATTTTAGCAACAGATCAATTGAGTTATTGAGAATTTCTTTCTTCTTTCTTAGCAGTGTCTTAAAGGCAAAATACTGAGTCCATGCAGCTGAGTGATGACGTTCAGATAAAGTGTTCTTCGTTCTGGGAACTGGGTTAAGACAGCAGTCACTGTCTGGAGTCAACACATCAGGGAGAAAAACGGAGAGGCACACACCAGCTCTTGTAACTTTCTTCCAGAAGTGACCCATATCACTTAAATTTTTTTCTTTTATGTTTTTGTTGTTGTTGTTGTTCTTGGCCAAACATGCCACTTACTTTATTTATTTTTTTTAATTTTAATTTCTCAATATACATTGTAGTTGATTTTCATGACCCTTTACTAGTTCCTCTTGCCCCCTCTCCCTCTCCCCTCCCCCCATCATATCTGTTCACTTGCCTTAACAAGTTCAAGAGATTGCTGTGATTATTGTATC
>NW_007819750.1:0-867 GCF_000696425.1 Galeopterus variegatus | reverse complement strand
TAATAATCATATACATTGTATATTGACAAAATAAAAATTTAACGAAAAAAAAAAATAGCTAAGAGTTGGAAACAGCCCAAATGTCCATCATCAGATGAGTGGATACTGAAACCGTGGTATATCTACACAATGGAATACTACTCTGCTATGAAAAAGAATGGAATACTGCCATTTGCAACGACATGGATGGGCCTAGAGAGAATTATATTAAGTGAAACGAGTTAGGCACAGAAAGAGAAATATCACATGTTCTCACTTATTTGTGGAACCTAAAAATAAATAAATAAATACACAAAAAACCTGGGGGGTGGAGGGAAGAAGACATAACAATTACAATTCCTTGAAGTTAACACGACAAGCAAACAGAAAGGAGATTGTTGGGAGGGAGGGGGGAGAGGATGGAGGGAGGGAGGTTTCGGTGATGGGCCACAATAATCAACCACATTGTATATTGACAAAATAAAATAAATTTAAAAAAAAAAAACAACTCAGACATATAAATTTATGTCATTCTTTTAAACTACTGCATAGTGTTCCTCTGTAGTATATTTTATTTGTACGTTGATGAGAATTTAGGTTGTAATTTTTTTTCTATTATAAGAAAATATAGCAAGCATTTTTTGCAGGGTGGATTCTTTAAGAGGGATTACTAGATCAAAGGGCATGAACAATTTTTAAGATTTATTAACAACTTGCTCTCTTAGACAATTGAATCTGCATCTAAGAATATATCTAACAAATCTTTCAATGTTTAAAACTGTGGTTTAGGCAAAAGCTAATTTTTGTTTTAGTGAAAATTTCTTCAGTTATTAATGAGGTTGAGCACATTTTCCTCTACTGGCCATCTGTAGGTCTCCTTGAACATGC
>NW_007819749.1:0-867 GCF_000696425.1 Galeopterus variegatus | reverse complement strand
AGTTCTTTTTCTCTTTAGCCTGAAGACATACAGTCAACAATATATTCAGAAGTAATTTGCACTAATTTTTGGTTTTTCTTTCTCTTCATTTCACTTATGTTACTCATTTAAAATAAATTTCAGATCATTTTTTTCTGTTTGTATTTCAGTTTAGGTTTTCATGCTAATCCAAAAGTCAGAAATGTACAAAGAGGTATACTCAGACATGTGTCACTAGGCCACTTACTGCTTTCATTCCATCTCAACCTCCTGTCTTTTCCACTCAGAACCCATCACCCTCCCAGTAAGTCCCAGTTTTATTAGTTGCTTGTTTATCTTTCCTATGTTTCTTTTTGAACAAATGAGGTGATACAGGAGTATTTTCTTATATATTCTTCTGTTTTTGTGCAAAATAGCTTATTGTATATACCATTTTGTACTTTGCTCATTTTTAGTCAATACTCTGTAATATGAATCTCTCACTATCAATTTATACACGCCTTTCTTATTTTCTCTTATAGCTTCATAGTCTTCCATTGTGTAGACACCATGTTTATCAAACCATTCTCCTTTTATCACCATTTAATTTGCTTCTAATATTTTGTAGTTAGAAGTAATGCTGTAACATATAACCATATGTATATATATTTTTATATTGTTGGATACATATCTTTAGGGTAGTTTCTAGATGTGGGATTTCTAGGTCGAAAGGCAAACACATATGTTGTGTTGCTAGGTGTTACTAAATTTCCCCTCATAAGGGCTGAATCAATTTGTATTCACATCAGCAATTTATGAGAGTTCTGCCTTCCCCAAAGCTTTGCCAACAGAGTATATTATACTTTTAATAATGATACCAATGACATGTTGGTATAGTTTTAACTTGCT
>NW_007819748.1:0-867 GCF_000696425.1 Galeopterus variegatus | reverse complement strand
CTGGGAAGTCCAAAGTCCAGGGAACACATCTGGTGAGGACCTTGCTCTTGGTGACGACTCTCTGCAGCTATGCATGGTGTCACATGGCCCAAATGTCCTGAGCAAGAGAAAGGTACTCACATGCTGTCCTTATAAAGCCATCAGAACCATGCCCATGACCACCCAGTAAACCATCCACTTATTTACTGCAGGAATGGACCCATTCATTCACTAGGGCACCGTCCTCACAATCTAATCGCCTCTTAAAGGCCCCACCTTTCAATTACCATAATAGGATTTCCCATCCTCTTAACACTGTTACAGTGGGGATTAAAACGTGAACCTTTGGGGGACACAATTCAATCCACAGCACCTATTCGTTGCAGAAACTCTGAGTCCTGACAGAAAGACACTCAGAAAGGACACTTTTCTGGAATTAGCCCCATCTGCCCGGGGCCGCTGCAGGTGCATTTAGGAGAATTCCATTCTTCAGGCCAGGACACAGCCTGCTGGTTTTGCTCAGCTCACGTTCCCTCAAGTCCCCTGTCTTCTCCTATTCCACTGACCTTAGGATGAAATCCAGTCTGCATGGACTCGATTGGGGATCTATGGAAGACTGATACCCCTGTCCCCTGGCTCTGGTGCACAGGGATGACCTCCAAAGACTGAGGGGGACCAAGGAGACATGACACTTTCCAAGCCCCGGGATGCTTCACAGACCCCCGCATTGGGATGCTGCAGAGGCTGCCTGCTTATCAGCTGGGTTACCTGATATATATTGTTCAGTATTAAAGACAGATGGAGAGACCAAAAAATAAATAAAAATTAAAACCACATCAGGACCTAGGTGCCCTTTTCAAGCAGATGACGGAGCCTCTATGATCTGGC
>NW_007819747.1:0-867 GCF_000696425.1 Galeopterus variegatus | reverse complement strand
AGCAAGCTGGCTGGATGATGGGACACAGGTAAATCAAAGACTTCCAGGAGTGTGAGCCTATTGTTGCAATTCCTTTGCTTCCTTCATGTTCAAAGACTATACTATATGGAATATCACAGTGATGTATAAGGTATTCTGCAAGTCTGTGAATGGTGACGCTGGCAGACATACTGTAGGCAAGATAAAATCATACCCATAATACATGTCTGTCCCTAAGATGACAAACTGCTACCCTTTGCATGACGGAAGACATCTAATGAAATCACTTGGCTAGATGGTACCCCTAGGGAATGTTGTTATATCAGTGGCTCTGCACTGGCCTCTCTTGATACAGTCTGTCAATCAGCAGGGGCAATAGCCAGATCAGCCTTGGTGAGGGGAGGCACTTTTTTTTTTTAGCTCATATGCAGGCCCCATATCTGCTATCATGATTGTAGTAAGCACCAAGGTAGTGGCTGGGGAAATAGTTGACTGACATGCCCAGAATGGGTAATCTTATTTATCTGATTATTAATGAGAATAATCTCCATAGTGGATGCTTTCTGGTGGGCATTTACATGGGATATAAATATTATTAACCTTGTACTTATTTAAGAATTCTATCCATATATCTACCCCTAAAATATCCTTGTTTTCCATTCTTGAAGGATCCAGTCTTCTATTCTGGTTCTTTCCAAATCTTTGACTAGCTGGCCAACTAATTAGCCCACTGCCCATGTATCAGTATAAATCTCTACCTCAAGCCACCTCATCTTGCATGCAAAGTGGATACTATTGTTAAGTTCTGCCCACTGGGAGAATATCCCTTCATCACTGTCTTTCAGAGCTTTGTCCACTTTCAGCTAATATTAGCACAGTGTGTAGATC
>NW_007819746.1:0-867 GCF_000696425.1 Galeopterus variegatus | reverse complement strand
CATTTCTTCACAATTAGAAAAATGAAAATAACACCAATGTTTGAAACAACCTATGATTTTTCTTAGTTTAAGCAGTCAAAATATAAGTACTTAATATAATTTTCTTAACCATTACTTAGTTAATTATATTATAATTGGTTTATAAGTTTCTAATTATAAAATAGAACGGGCTTACTAGGTAACATTTGAATTTAAATTAAGTAAATCAAATGAAAATAAAAATCCTCAGTAATCTAATCATATACAAATAATTACTGTTTCCAATTTGATATATTTCTACCTATATTTGGTTCACAGACATAAGACATTGTGTTGCAGGGTCTTCAAGTATTTAACCAATTCCTAATTGTTATGCACTAAAATTCATTGTGATCTTTTGAAAATTTTCACACTAACATGGTGAGCATACATGTATAAAAATCAGTGGAAACGTTTCTGATAATTTCTTTAGGATAATTTCTACATCGACGGATAAAGGCACTTTCAAGACTCTTGGTACATGTGAAGCTTCCCTAAGGAAAGGCTGTGCCAATTTCATTGGTCATTTTTATCATTCATGCTAGATATTATCATGTTTTAAATATTTTAAAATTTAATAGGAAACAACCAGTAAGTCATTGTTGTTTAAATTTATATTCCTTTAATTACTAATAAGGCTAAAAATGTTTTCCCTTAGAATTTACAGGAACAAGAATTATTTGTTATTTTTTCAAAAGTTGTATATAAGAAATATGATAATTCTTCCATCTTTACAAAATGTCTACATAAAACACTACCAATACAAGTGTAGCATTATAAGGCACAACTTTTTTTTCTCCTTTCTTGTATTAAAATTCAATTAACTTTAACTTTAGAATATTTAAAAAT
>NW_007819745.1:0-867 GCF_000696425.1 Galeopterus variegatus | reverse complement strand
CAAAGCTGATTGTCCCCCCTCCTGTCTATGATGTGGGAGTCAGATTCATACTGGGGGCATACTCATTACCAGAAATTACTTTTGTACCCTTTGTCCCCTTCCAATTATCCCCCAAGCTCCCTCCCCCTCCCCCTCTCCCCTCAACTCCAATTTGTAGCCCTGGGAATGTTCCCTCCCTCTGTTGGATCATGGCACTCCTGTGGTCTTTCTTTCCTGCTTTCTTTCTCTCTCTTAGCTCCCACATATGAGTGAGCAAATTAGGGATATATAATTTCATGTCTTTTCACCATCTTCTTTGAACATACTCCATCCTGAGTCAGGCCTTCATTTTTTATGTTGATTTTTTTGTACAAAATCATTTTTAAAATATGTTTTCTTGTATTTAGATATAATGTTTAAGCCTGCATACATTCTGATGGGAGTCTCCATGATACTGTTTTAAAGCTTCAGGTACCTTCCTTACATCAACATTTGACTATATCTTCCTTTATCTAGAGCATGCTCTTTTAATATCTGAGCTGAAATAGCTCTCTGTTTAGAGAAATTAGTTTGAGCGGATATCGCTTACCGTTTTCAAGGTACTTAGATTCTCTATGTTTAATGTGAGAACCAAGTACATTCTGTTGTAAAGTTTCTGCTAGGGAATCTTGATTATTTCTTGGAGGTATGCTTTCCAATATTTGGTTCTTTTTTTCTTGTTTCTTGTACTTCTCAAAATACACTGTAGTTGATTTTCATGCCCCTTTACCTGTTCCTCTCCACCCCTGCCCTCCCCCACCATATCGTATCTGTTCACTTGACTTAAGTAGTTCAAGGAATTTTTGTGGTTATTCTGTCTTCTTCCCCCCGCCCTGCACCCTTTATTTG
>NW_007819744.1:0-867 GCF_000696425.1 Galeopterus variegatus | reverse complement strand
AAAAAAAAATCAGACAATGACCACTCCACTCCAGCCAAACAGAACAGAAAAATACTCTGGAAACTTCCCCTAACCATGCCAGCAAGGGCCAAGTGGGACACCTAGACAACTATCTACCCTTGTGAGGCTGAAATGAGGTACCTGACACCTTCCCCAGCATGCTGTCAAAGAAGGCCGAGTACAGAGTGTCAGCAGCAACTACTGGAAAAGCTCACCTCACAGTCCTGGGGCACCCCTCTGCTTAGTCACTTAGGTGGTGTAAGACAAGAGCTAGTAAAGAGTCAAGACTTTCACTTTCATCTGGTGGTCGTGAGGCCACCACCACTGCAGTGTCAGTGGAGGCCATGTGGGAGTCAGGAATCCCCACCCCAACCAGTACATCTCAGGAAGAAAAATGTTGCCCAATGCTCTCTACAGCATATTCTGACAATGTCATATCCCTTTCCTTCTAGAAACAATAGTTTGTTTCATATTTCACTCTAATATCCATTCAAGAAGAATGAAAGGCCATATTCGTGGGAAATGACATTTCAAATCTGGGAGAAAGGGAAAAGTATATTCATGAGAAAAGAATGATTCATTTTAGAGGCGTAGTTCAGTCTGCTGCAAAATAAATCAGAGTCAAATGTTCATTTCTTCATTCAGTAAGTATTTACTGAGAGCCTACTATGTGGTGAGCTCTGTCTTATCATCAAAGTTACGTTGGTGAACAACACAGAAAAAAGTTTCTTTCCTCAAAGGAGGATTTACATTTCATTGAAATGGACTTACATTTTATCAAAGGGAGTCAGATTATGAACAGGAAAAAAATTATTAGGTAATTTCAGATAACGAGAAGTACAATAAAGAAAATGAAAGAGGAGGTTA
>NW_007819743.1:0-867 GCF_000696425.1 Galeopterus variegatus | reverse complement strand
GTCATTTGCATGCCTCCATTTTCGTTGTCTTTTGATACCTTAGTTCTGGGTTCAACAACTTGCAAAGTTTGTCTCTCACATGGATATCGTCCTGTAAACTGGGATACAGAATCCGAAGAAAACTGCAGACTCGAAGAGCTCAATCCTTCTTACCCAGCTTTTCAGTTCTACTCCAGTTTGCTTAGGTCTCTTTGAAGAGGTCAGGATACCCTAGAACATAGCTTTTCATTCATGATTTTCTACATCAGGAATTTCATGCCCAGTCAGGCAGCAGAGCCTGACATAGGCCTGGATGCTCCTTAAAGGTTGTCCTTTCAAGCTGTGATCTTCCTTAAAAGTATGTAAGCTGTAATCTTACTACACCTGCCAGTCTTTGAGCATTTTATGTACATCATCTATGCATATACATTATTTAATGTACATGAAGCCAATGCACATGAACCTAATAAAAGAGATCGAAGCTCAAAGCTCAGATTTGAGGGCCTGCACAATTATTACCTGGAAGCATTTTAGAAACGCAAATTCCTGGGCTCTCCCTAAGACCTACTGAATCAGAAACTCAGGGGTGGGCCCCAACAATCTGTGCTTTAACAAGCTCTCCAGGTAATTCTTATGTGAGCTCAAGTCTGGGAATCACTGCACTATATGATGGGCATTGTTCTCCACCTTTTATAGAGGAGAGAAAGAGGACAACAAAAGTTATTTAACTGGCTTAAGGCCATAGTGAGGCTGAGTTGTTTTTTTTAAAGATGACCAGTAAGGGGATCTTAACCCTTGATTTGGTGTTGTCAACACCACGCTCTCCCAAGTGAGCTAACCAGCCACCCCTATATAGGGATCCGAACCTGTGGCCTTGGTCTTATCAGC
>NW_007819742.1:0-867 GCF_000696425.1 Galeopterus variegatus | reverse complement strand
TTCAATGCCAAGGGCTGTGTCTTTATGCCAGAAAATGTATTTGCTATGATTGTACACAAATTTGAAAGTAACTTTATGCTGAATCAAATTTTCCTTGATTTAAAGACTAGTTTGGTATTGATAATAGTAATAAAATCAGATAGTTTCTTAATAAAAAACCACAATGTACTCCATAAACATGTACAATTATTATATGTCATTTAAGAATAATCATAAATTTTTTAACTTACTTAAAGAAAGCTCTAGAAGCTCACCCTGCCACAGCGAAGCAGAGCACAGCCATCTCTGTCTGCCTGGGCCGCTGCGCTCCTGACTGTGACCACTTCTGACAAAGCTCCCTGAGGTCCTGGCACGCCTGTGGCCTCTGGCGCATGGCCAGGGAGCTGTGCTGAATCCCTCGTCTGGCCTGCAGCAGCGGTCACGGGGACTCTCAAGCACTTTGCTGAAACCTTCACGCACTCTGTGCCTCCGTTTGGGCCATGCCCGTCCTGTCCTCACCACGTGGTGAAACTCACCTGGCACCTCCTCCCCTTCCCGCCCCACCCACCTTTCCTCCCTGGCTTCACTCACCGCAGCACACACGAAATTGTACTTTGGGGACCCTCCCAACTATTTTTCTTTAAAACATTCTATTGTATATATTTGAGGTTTGCAACATAACGTTAGAGGATGCATATAGACAGTAAAAAGCTACTGTAGTGGAGCACATCCAGCATCTCACATCGTTACTTGTTGTGTGTACGAGGAGAGCAGCTAAAATCTACTCCACAAACATCTCTAATACATATAAACTCTTTATTTCACATTTTTGCCTCAGTTTCTTCTTTTAGGCTGACAGGACTCATAGCCGACCACCTGGGGAGATAG
>NW_007819741.1:0-867 GCF_000696425.1 Galeopterus variegatus | reverse complement strand
GTAAGGGGATCTTAACCCTTGACTTGGTGTTGTCAGCACCACGCTCAGCCAGTGAGAGAACGGGCCATCCCAATATAGGGATCCCAACCCGTAGCCTTGGTGTTATCAGCACCGCACTCTCCCAAATAAGCCACAGGCCGGCCCCTGACAATATTCTTCTTCCCCCACTCACACACGGTTCTGGGCTGAATTGTGCCCCCCCAAATTCATATGTTGAAGTCTTTTTTTTGGGGGGGGGGCTAGTTGGCATGGGGATCCGAACCCTTGACCTTGGTGTTACAATACCACACTCTAACAAGATGAGCTAACCGGCCAGCCCCGAGATCGGATCTTTAAAGAGGTGATTAAGGCTGGACAGTTAGCTCACTTGGTTGGAGCATGGTGCTGATAACACCAAGGACAAGCTGCCAAAAAATAAAGAAAGAAAGATGTGATAAAATTTAAATGAGGGCTTTAGGGTGGTCCCTCATCCAGTATGAGCAGAGGAGGTTAGGACACAGACATATACAGAAGAAAGACCAGGTGCAGACTCAGGCAGGGGACGGCCGTCTACATGCCAAGGAGAGAGGCCTCAGCAGGAACCACCCCTGCCGACACTTTGATCTTGGACTTCCAGCCTCCAGAACTTCCAGACACTAAATTTCTATTGTTTAAACAGCCCAGTCTGTGCAGCCTAGCAAACCCTTACACACGTGCCCTTTGTGGTCTCCCCACCCCCTCAGGGTGAGCTCTGAGTCTGTCTTTCAAGATCTTTCGTGCCCAACATGACTGCGTCAGGCAGGGTCCTGGTGGAAAACATTGTTCCTTCAAAAGGGAGAAGTGAACAGAACTGAGTAAAACAACTATTTTCTCACAGTTCTGGAGGCT
>NW_007819740.1:0-867 GCF_000696425.1 Galeopterus variegatus | reverse complement strand
TTAGAACAAAGGGCAAAAATTCTGAACACATGCAGTTTACTGACTGGTCCTCACCATTTCATAAATAGAGGGTGATTGAGACCTGCCTTTCGGTTCATAATAATAGCCTGCCAAGGGCTTCGAAAGCAAGCAGGAAGGAATGGGGGTGTGAACTTGTGATCTGAGGAGGAGATACTGTATATTTGGAAAATTCCATTTAAATAACCCAGTTGTAACAAATCCCCTTCCTAGATCCCCATTCTAGGAGACTGAAAAGCAGTAATTAGAATGTGTGGGCTGAGAAAGCCAACTAAACACAGATTGACAGATAGGCCTACCAGTAGAGGCATCCCCTGAACTGCATTATTCCCACAATAATGTCTTTATTTACATAGCAGAGTGGGCATATTGTGTTCAGCAAAGCTTTTCATAAGTAGAAACACACTGCTAAAAGAATAGTCCACCACCACAAAGAACTTCCAATTTAAAGTTACAAAAACCAGTGCAACAATTATTTCTATAATCCCCACAGAAAACAGTGAAAGAGCTTTCTCCACGAGCCTTGCAGATCACAACCGAAGCAACTTAACACGTACAGTCCCATGTGGGTCAAGTGCTTCTCAGAATGAGGCTAGGAACTTGGGAATTCAAGCTCTGACATCTGAATTAGAGAAAAACTGAACATGGAATAGTTTTGTATCAAAGTTAAATTTCAAAAATTTTCAACTCAGTTCCCAGGTAATAACCATATATATCTCTGCATCTTGTTATGCTGTTCCTATGGGTGTTCTTAGAATTTTCTGGCCTGTTCTATATCCCCACAATGATCAAAGAGACTCACTGATTAAGAATGGTCACTGCAAGGGTGTGTGTGTGTGTGTGTGTGTG
>NW_007819739.1:0-867 GCF_000696425.1 Galeopterus variegatus | reverse complement strand
ATCCCACAAGTCTGACATGTCATATTTTCATCATTTTGTTCAACTTCTCATTTTTAAGCTTTTCATTGTGGTGACTTCTTTACCCTTAGGTTATTCAGAAGTGTATTGCTTAATTTACAAATATTTGGGGATTTTCCAATGGTGTTTCTTTTTTTTATTGATTTCTATGTTTAATTCTACTGCATTCAGATAATGCATTCTACATGGTTTTCAGCCTTTGAGATTTCTTGAGACTTGCTTTATAGCCAGTATATAGTGTCTCCTGGTAAATGTTTCATGTGAGTTGAAAAGAAAGTCTTTTCTACAATTGCTGAATGTAGAATTCTGCATATATAAATTTGATAAAGTTTCTTACTCTTGTTTTTCAAATCTCCTATGGATTTGCTAAGTTTTTCTTTTTATTCTATCAGTTTCTGAAAGGGATTTGTTAGAACCTACAACTATGAATGTGAATATGGCTATTTCTTTAGTTCTCTATTTTTTTTTTCTTTATTAATACTATTTTTTTTTTACATTCTATGGTATTGTTGCAGAGCAGTTGGGAGGGATGGGGAGAGGGCAAAGGGAAAGAAAATGGAATGGGAGAAAGAGGAAGGAGGAGGGGAAGGATTGAGGCCTGTGGCACCTGTGTAGGCCAGGGGGCTTCAGGTGGCTTGGTCATTGCCAGGGTGTGTGCAGATGTCAGGGGGGTGTGGCAAAAGCCCTCACCCCCAACCACCCAGGCTCAGGAACCCAGGACCCTTCTTGCTGCAGCTCAGTGGTTGTCACTGGGCTAGTTGCAGGTGTTGGGGGCATGTAGCTGAGACCCAAGGCCCCCACCCTTGGGACTTGCTGCAGGTGTTGGGGGGCATGGCTGAGGCACCTGGC
>NW_007819738.1:0-867 GCF_000696425.1 Galeopterus variegatus | reverse complement strand
AAGTAGTATTCAACCATTTTGTTAATTTTCTCTGTCACCAAATACATACCAGGATGGCTGCTGTACCCCTTCCACCAACATTAGATATTATTATTTTTAATATATGCCAATTTGAAAAGAAAAAAATTGTTCTGAATCAATTAATTACTAAGCTTGACCATTTTTACATATGTTTATGAAACTTCTTTTGGGAATTGCCTCTTCATTTTTGTTTGATAATTGTTTTTTAATTATGGTGATCATTTTTTTTCCTATTTAATTTGTAAGTGCATTTATAAAACCCTTCCAAGAGTCAATTCAAAGTTGTGATTTTGCTGTTCTCACTGGTTTATTATTTTTTGTCAGTTGTGGAAAATTCTTGTCTAGTAAAGAAAAAACATCTAAGAACCTGAAATTCTCTCTACTTTTTCAAGATTTTAAAAAACATATGTTAGTAAAATTTATATTCTCAAGAAGGTCTTACACACGTCTGAGGATTATACCTTGTTTCTCTTTTTTTCACTTAGAATGAGATATTATTTGTACTAAATTTTTAATTCAATGATTTCATTATCATCGGTGTTACTTCTGCTTTTTACTCCCTATAATGTCTTCAACTCTGTTACTGAATTTTTGGTTTCCTTGCTATTTAACCTTCTCTTTCTTGTTGATTTCTTACATTAGCTAATTCTCTTTTTATATATTTCAAAAAACATACCAAAACTTTTCTAATTTTTTCTTTTGCAAACAATTACCTCCAGAAATACTTCTTTGAAGTCTTGAACTTGCTATTTTCCCTTTAAAACACATACATACACTTTTTATGTTCTTGAAAAGAAGGAATTGGCTATAGCAAATGTGTAATAATAGTAATATTTAGCATTTTTT
>NW_007819737.1:0-867 GCF_000696425.1 Galeopterus variegatus | reverse complement strand
GATATTTAGGTTGGTTCCATATCTTGGCTACTGTAAATAGAGCTGCGATGAAGTTGGGGGTACATGTATCTCTTTGGCATGATGATTTCCATTACTTTGGCTATATACTCAGAAGTGGGATTGCTGGATTGTATGGTAGATCTATCTGTAGTTCATTGAACTTTCGAAAGGAGATAATAGAACTGAGGTTATCAGAGGTGGGAACGGTGGCAGAGGAGGAGGATTAGTGAGAAATCAGTAAAGGGTCACAAAAAGTGATTACATCGTGTAATGATGAATATACTAATATCCAGATTTGATCATCACATATTATATACAGGTATTGATATTAAATTCTGTACTCCAGAAATATGTATAATCAATTATGTTTCAGTAAAAAATAAAAATAAAAAGACGAAAAGTATGAAGAAAGTGATGCAATGTAAGAAACCATTTTTCTTTTTTTTCTTTTGTCTTTTTCCGTGTCCGGCAATGGATCGCAACCCTCAGTGTCGCCCCCGTACCGGACCGGGAACGGCAACGGGATTGCAACCCTCGGTGCTGCTCCCACGCCTCACTCAGCCAGTGAGCGGGAACCGGTCTGTATTTGGGATCCGAACCCTCGGCGGGAGCGCCGCTCTTCCCAAGCGGCGCACTATCCAGTGCGCCACCGGTCCGGCCCGTAAGAAACCATTTCTGAGATAATTTTAAATGGAAAAACTGGACCAACTTTTGGATATTGAAAGGAATTGTTCACTGAGTGAGGTCCAAGAGCTGAACTGAGTCAGAGAAGTTACGTGATTTGGGGGAATTTCTCATAAGGAAGTTTTCAGTGGAAACTGTGTTGCCTGACTTTTGGGGCACCAGAGTGTACACTTTCGCATAAAC
>NW_007819736.1:0-867 GCF_000696425.1 Galeopterus variegatus | reverse complement strand
ATTAATGATAAAGGAGAATTGAAGAATGTGGCTGAGATCTGGGGCCAAATATGTCTCCTAAAATTATCTCCACTGTATTAAACTAACTTCCCCTCCCCTTTTGCAGGCAGAGGAGATGAGCACAAGTCTCCCTTCTCAGGCAGGTGGCCTGTAGGATGTCAGGAGAGAAGTGTGCCTCCTGCAGGCAGATAGCACAGAGAGAAAATGCTGAGACGGTAACAGGGCATGCATTAATGTGGTCATGTGGTACACTCTTACACTCGCCAATCGGGTAAGTCACTCCTGCTGCCTTCAGGAGGGACAGGAGGGGGAAAGAGGCAAAATCTTCCACTTGATGGAAATAGGAGCGCTCAAAAAAATGTTAGCTTTGGTTATCATTGTAAATCCAATAAATACTGAGTATCTGCTATTAGGTCAGGCATGTGCTAGGCATGACAGCTACTCTCCATCGACTGGACGAGAGATGTGCAGACAGTTATATTGCAATATCACGAGTTTGTAATGGCAACACATAAGGCAGAAATGGAGCCCAGGGAAAGGGTTGTTTAAATCTCCTCAGGGGAAAAAGGAGGTAACACTTGAACTGAATGTTTAACAGCAATAAAAAATAATTAGGTGTTTGTCACACAGATGGCCATGCAGCATTCTAGGAAGGGGAATACAATATACAAGGGTTTATAGACGTGAGAGGGAAAATATTTGACAGACGTACAAGGACGCGAATATTGGTGGGACATAAGTACATGGAGAAAATCAATAGAAGCTGAAGTGTGATGTAGTAAATTTGGTGTATTACAAAGTGGGTATAATTAGATAGTAGGAGGTTTCTATTTATTCTCTATTCTTTAATCCCAATGTCAAATTCTT
>NW_007819735.1:0-867 GCF_000696425.1 Galeopterus variegatus | reverse complement strand
CTTGAAAGTATTCAGAAGCTTTGCTGTAGTCTCCCTAAAAAGGTAAGAGAAATCATTTTTTTTCTTAATTTTTATGTCACCATTTCCCATATTTGCCCACACTACCTTAGCATGCCAGGCTGATCTTTCAAGAGTTACAGCAGTTCAACTTCGAGAAGAAAAGAATTTCAAGCAGGATCACTATCTATTAGGATAAGGTTCTAAGTTGTGATTTCTCACCATTCAATATCTTGAAATTTGTTTAGTAAGGAAGCTTTATCTATTAGATTGAAATGTATGAAACTCAAACTAGTTAATAAAAAGTGGTCAAATACTGGTGGTTTGGGTATGGTTCAGCCTAATGCATGGTCTCAAAAAGAAGTTTGGGGAAGGGGGCTGGCCCGGTGGCGCACTGCTACAGTGTGCCACTTGGGAGCGCGGCGGCGCTCCCGCCGAAGGTTCGGATCCCACATACAGACCAGCCGCTCACTGGCTGAGCGAGGTGTGGGCGCAGCACCGAGGGTTGCGATCCCGTTGCCGGTCCCGGTCCGGTACGGGTGCGACACTGAGGGTTGCGATCCGTTGCCGGTCACGAAAAAAGACAAAAAGGAAAAAAAAAAAAAAGAAGTTTGGGGAAGAATCAAACAATTCACATTGATTTGAATAGCATTTTATTACTTGTAGCATTGGATTTACCTAGTTAAATATTTTTTAGCTATCTTTTGTTTTTAGTCACAGCAACAGGTGATTTTCAGCCAACCTATTTAATCAATGGCCAGTGAAAATTAATGTATCTGTCCTCTGATTCAGTTATTGCTTTCGTTTTTCCATGTACACATGCCCTTCTTGACTGAGGATATCGAGGTATCCAAGTTCTCTAAGAAAAAA
>NW_007819734.1:0-867 GCF_000696425.1 Galeopterus variegatus | reverse complement strand
GATAAAAAGCTCTGCTGAGTTCTATGTATTTTAGCACCTGAGATGCTACAGGAGCTCAGGAAAGTATATTTGACTAGGGTCCTTTTTGCTTAAAACTTCCTAAAAAATCTAAGTCTTGGAGGAGACCATGAGTGACTATTAGATCTTGGAACTCCGAGGGAAGGGAGGTCAGCTCCTGTAGGATATAGATTGTTAGCCTGAACCAATTCTTGCAGAAGCCGATGGGGCAGCAGAAACTCATCTGGTGAGCTGAGTTTGCACAGAGGATGGCAGGTAGACAGGAATGCTCTGCTTTCTTGGGCTCTGCGGTGGTTCCTGTTCCGAAACAACACAGAGCCAGGGAGGGGTTAGCAGGTGTGGCCGCCCAAACCACAGTCTCACGACAGACAACATAGGTGGAGCTCCCGAGTGACCTTTAGCAATGGATAACAAGCCCACATGCTCTACAGTGACATTTCGAAAGTACGTGGGCACTTCAGAAAAGTTTGTGGAAAAACCAATTAAAAGAGAATACAAACATTTTCATGAGCTTTTTGAAGACAGCCCATTCATATCAGTGTAGTCTGATAGCTTGAGTTGCAAAATACTTCATGACTTCTTTTTTTTTTCTCTCCAAACTATTGGACAGATGTTAAATCCTACCATCTTTTCTGTAGGAGACTGTGGGAAACTAAATTGGGAAGCCCCAAGACTCCTTCTTTCCCACAAGTTTCCTTATTTGCCCCTGTGCAGTGAGGCGGAAATGGGTGCATAGTCCCTCTATACGGTGTGATGCCCCAACACTGATATTTTACTTAAACTTCTCATTTTTTGTGTGTGCTTTTATAAGTGGATTTAGACCTAATTGTCAATATTATGCCATATTAA
>NW_007819733.1:0-867 GCF_000696425.1 Galeopterus variegatus | reverse complement strand
CCCGTGGCGGGAGTGTCGCTGCGCTCCCAGCGCCGCACTCTCCCGAGTGCGCCAAGGGCTCGGCCCTAATTTTTCAGTCAGAGCTGTGTAAGCTGCACCAATTGAGATGACAATGGTGTTGGCTATTGTTTATTTTGTTAATTATCAGTCTTCTTCAATCAGATCACAGACAAGATTAATTTTTGTCTTGCAAATTGATGTGGATGGTCTGTAGCTGTCGGCTCCATCTTCAATATCATTTCATTCCTTCATAAAAGGAGTTATTTTTCCTTAATTGACTCATAATTATTGTATATATTTACGGAGTATAATTTAAAAGGAAAAAAATCAGAGGCAGAACTAGATTAGACATTACCATAAACTGGGAGGTGAAGGAATAATAAGTTATTGCTTAATGGATACCGAGTTTGTGTTTAGGATAATGGAAGAGTTTTAGAAATAGATAAAGGTGGTCTCACAGCATTGTGAGTGTAACTAATTCCATGCAATTTTATTCTTAGAAATGCTTAAAATGGCAATTCTTAAGTTATATATATTTTACCACAATAAAAAAAAAAGAAAAAGAAAAATGAGATATTCGTTTTTAAACTGTTGATTTCTTTGGGTCACTGTCCCCATAAACTTTTGTATAGCATCAATGATTTCTCCATTCTTCCACTGAAGCTTTACAAGCTTCCACTTTGACAGAATTCATCTTGCTTTGATAGGGCTCTTTTCAAACTGATGTCTTATCTTTCTTAGTACTTCAAACAAGATCCTCTTCAGACATGTTATAACAAGTTATCAGGAGTTTATTTTGGTGAAAAAAAAGTATTGAAATCCATGCACAGTTTTTCATAATATGCATTTTCCACAAATTTTTTAAAG
>NW_007819732.1:0-867 GCF_000696425.1 Galeopterus variegatus | reverse complement strand
TGCTTGGCTGACAAATAAATGAGCCACTTTGACACTTCAAATCTTCATTTGGCTGCAGCCTCATTTTCATCATTTAATTGTTGACAGGAAATCCTGATGTGTATGGAGAACAGTTCCAGTGATGACAGCTGGTGATGTCAACAACCTGTACTGTCACTGAATAATAAGCACAATCTCTTGCCATCCAATTGGGTTGCAAAGTCCACAAATCCCTCTATGCCTTAGAAGTAAGACATTTTGAGTCCACCTTTCTTGTTTTGTCATGAGAGTTATGCCCTGGTAATAGGCAATGAAACTAATAGGCCATGGTATGACAACACAGTAATGCTTGAAATGCTGTGTTATAGCTGCACCCCTGACCTGTAGTGAGCTGGGCAGCAGTGTGAAGTGCTGTCACAACTAGAAAGCAAAAGCAGCTCCAGTCAATCCACAAATGAGCATGGCTGGGTCCCCATAAAACTTTAGGGACACAAAGAATCTTTGAAAGAGGATGAAGTAGCTTGCTGCATCCAGGGGAAGCCTTGGATGGTAAATTGTGGTTGATTTTGGTAAACTGGGGTCCATACCACCCACCTCAGCTCCTAGCAGCTGCCCACCCCCAGCCCCGGTGCAGGCAGCCATGCACATATTCCTGGAGCAGATGGCTGGCAGCTTATTGGATCCCGGGTGAGTAATGAGGGATCTGTCTTCCAAAAAATTGGGAATCCGTCTTCTGATGGCTGATGGCTGCTTCTGATGTGAGATGTGCAGATACTCTGTTTCAAGCCTGTCCTCAGCAGAAGCAACTTCCAGGGGGTGTAATGAGCCAGCACTCTTTCCCCCATTCATTTTTCTCTTTTTCTTTATTTTGGAGCCAAACATTTAAAG
>NW_007819731.1:0-867 GCF_000696425.1 Galeopterus variegatus | reverse complement strand
TTACCCAACCTCTTCGTGTATCAATTTCTTCAACTATAAAGTGTGGCTTTTAATAGTACCTGTCTCACAGAGTTGTTCAAGTGAGCTGATATATACAGAAGGCTTAAAATACTACCTGTAGAAGTCATGTGCTCAGAAAATGTTAATTACTATTGCTATTGCAACACCATCATTATCACCCTCATCAACAACATCTTCATTGTCACCACCACCACCACTGTCATCACCACCACCATCATCCCCATCATCACATCACCATTGCCACCATCATCACCATCACCACCATCATCACCATCACCATCATTATCATCATCACCACCATCACCATCACCATCATCACCATCATCACCACCATCATCACCACATCACCATCACCATCATTATCATCATCACCACCATCACCATCACCATCATCACATCACCCTCGTCACCATCATCACCACATCACCATCACCATCATTATCATCATCACCATCATCCCCATCATCACATAACCATCGCCACCATCATCACCACATCACCATCACCATCATCACATCACCCTCGTCACCATCATCACCACATCACCATCACCATCATCATCATCATCACCACCATCGTCATTACCACCACCACCATCACCATCATCATCATCATCACCACCATTGTCATTACCACCACCATCACCATCATCATCATCATCATCATCACCATCACCATCATCACCATCACCATCATCACCATCACCATCATCACCATCACCATCATCACCATCACCATCATCACCATCACCTCATCACCATCATTATCACCATCATCATCATCATCACCACCATTGTCATTACCACCACCATCACCATCATCATCATCACCATCATCATCACCATC
>NW_007819730.1:0-867 GCF_000696425.1 Galeopterus variegatus | reverse complement strand
CCTGCCTCGGGGACCACAGCTGGAAGGCCCAGGAACTGCTTTCCATCTCATAGATTATTGCGTTTCCTTCTCAGGAGAGCCACCATTTAGGACATTTTTCTCAGTCTCTGCCATTGTCTGTACCCTGCCTGGCACATCTGCTCACTGTCTGAAGAAGACACAGAGAGAAGTTGGGAGGTAGGGAGGACGTCCCCCTATGAGGGAAGGAGCACCAGGGACGACCAGGGACCTCTGTTATGCTAAACATTGCTTTCTCGGTGAGCCTGGAAGTCGCTGGGGCCAGGGACATTGGAGGCTGCAATGAGCTGGTGGAAGAGGCCTGTCAATCTTTCTGGGACCGTAGGCCAGCTGTTCTGCCCAAGGATTCAGTGTTATCAACTGTCAGGCACAGGCTGGAGCCAGCTGGACACTATCAAGTGTTTAGTAACAGTAATGGAACTCTTTGCCCAACTGAAATCTCAACTGGAAAACCAGAGCTGCTCAGTTGAAATGGGGATGGGGCGCAGGTGACCAGCGTGAGAGCTCCTCTCCCCAGTCCCTCGCAGCCCTTAGGACTCAGAGAAACCCAGCTGGAAATTCTCATCCAGACAATGGGGATTCTTTGGATTTTCAAACTAAAGGAATTTGAACTCACAGAACTCCACATTACTCCCACTTTTTCCTCTTTCCCCTCTCAAGAAAGCAAAAAAAAAGCTTCCCGAAATTTCAAAAGCCGTGTGCCAAACACAACTCACTGAGCAGAAATGTGCTCTTTTAGTAAAGAGGAGGTGAGGGGATAGGGGAGTGACTGGGGGAAGCCACAGGGTGAGAGTGGAAGGGGCGCCTGCCTGGTGGTGATTTCAACTTTCCCCCTGAATGTTTCTGTGA
>NW_007819729.1:0-867 GCF_000696425.1 Galeopterus variegatus | reverse complement strand
TCTGAACACCATACACTCCAATTTTTCTACAATAGTTTTTCTCCTAAGTGAGTACAAACCTTAGCACTTTTAATCTATTCCCATTGCATTTTCATTGTTCATCTTTGAAATTATCCCCATTTTAGTAGTACAGGTCAATATTTTAATTTGGCTTAAGCTTAAATACCTCATTTACAAATGCAGAGATGTAATGGGGGCTTGGGGTCAAGATGGCAGAGTAGATGCTTCCTAGTGTTGCTCTCTCCCACAAATCAACCAATTTGCAACTATTAAAAAGCAACAACAGGAGGCCCAAGATCTGAGCCGGAACAGGCAGGAGCTGTGTGACTTGGGACCCCAGTCCAGGCCAGTGCCTGCTGCCCAGAGAGGCCTGAGAGCTGTGGACCCCACAGGCCCCAAGTTAGCCATGCCTGAAAAGAAAGGTGCCATGGGACCTCCAGCCCAGGTTGGTCCCCATCACTTAGAGAGGCCCAAGAGCCACCAGGCTCACATGCCCAGAGTCAGCCTCACTGGAAGAGGCAGGTACGAAGGGACTCCAAGTCCAGGACAGTCCCTGCTGCACAGAGAGGCCCGAGAGCTGCCAGATCCTCATGTCCTGAGTCAGCAGCACTGGAAGAAGCAGGTAATGTGGCACCTCCGGCCCTGTCCATTCTCCACCATGCAGAGAGGCCTGAGAGCCACCGGACCCACATGCCCTGAGTCAGCTGTGCCAGAGCAGACAAGCACCACAGGACCCCGAGCACAGGCTAGTTCCTTCTGCCAAGACTTGGTTGTCCCTTCAGGATCCAAGCCAGATATAAGGGTGAAATGAGTGGACTGTGATACCCCCTGCCACAATGACTAAACACCAAAGGAAAGATACCAGAA
>NW_007819728.1:0-867 GCF_000696425.1 Galeopterus variegatus | reverse complement strand
ATTGTGTGCATGTAGAGGTATATGCTATCACTGTACTCTCTTCTAGATAGAGGATGCTTAAGACCAGAAAAATTAAGTGGCTTTCTCAAGATCATACAGTTGATAATTTTTTGAGAAAATATTTAAACACAGTTACTATAGCTCCAGAATCTATGACTCCTCCATCACTTTTGTGTAAGATATGTTCGTCAGTATTCTATGAACTTATATTTTATGTGCATATATTAAACATAAGGATTGATTAATCCAATAAGTATTCGTTGAACTCCATTCATTCTGAGTGTCTGCCATACTCTTGCATTGTGGCTGGGAACATGTCTTAGTCCCACAGATTGCAGTCCCACAAATAGCTCTCTCTCCTTCTTCTCCCAATTCCAGATATACTTTTGCTTTTAATTTTAATAAAGTTTAATTTATTATTTTTCTTTGTTTCTTTTTTGGTTAGTACCTTTTGTGTTCAGTTTAAAAAAAGGTTTGCCTACTCCATGGCAATGAAAATATTCTCCTACGTTGCTTTCTTTTACCTTTCACATTAAAGTCCAATTCATCTCAAATTGACTCAGCACCACTTAATAAAAAGATACTCTTTCCTATCACATTGCAGTTCTGCCTTTGTCAAAAATCAGTTCACCATATGTATGTGGGTCTGTTTCTTGACTCTCTGTTTTATTTTGTGGATATATCTGTATCTACATTTGTATCTGTCTTAATTGCTATTGCTTTAGACAAAATCATGGTATCTGGTAGTATGAGTCTTCCAGTAACTTATTTTCTTCAAGATTATCTTGGTTACTCTTTGTTCTTTGAATTTGCACATAAAATTTAGAATGAGTTTGTCAATTATGACACACACACACACACACACAC
>NW_007819727.1:0-867 GCF_000696425.1 Galeopterus variegatus | reverse complement strand
ACGCAGCCGCTGCGGCAGACGGTGCGTGAGGAGGGATGTCGCAGCCGCGTGGTCCTCAACCACTTCTGCTACGGCCAGTGCAACTCCTTCTACATCCCGCGGCCCGTGCGCAGCCAGGAGAACTCCTTCCAGTCCTGCGCCTTCTGCAAGCCCCAGCGCCTGGCCTCTGTCCTCGTGGAGCTCCAGTGCCCCGGGCTGGACCCGCCGTTCCGCCTCAAGAAGATCCAGAAGGTGAAGCAGTGTCGCTGCATGTCGGTGAACCTGAGCGAGGCTGACAAGCAATGAGCTCCTTGGGAACGCAGCTCGGCACCACCCACTGCCACGTGCCTGTCCTCTGAGATCACGCGCAGCTGCCTGTGTCCCCACAGCAATAAGCACGGCCCATAGGGCTGATCATGTCCTTGTCCAACATGTGGACCACACGTGGAGCTTTGCTGATGTGTCCCTGGCCGGCTCCGGGCCCCACCTGTACCCCCAAACCAGGTTGTGGATCAGGCCTGAAGGAAGATGCTGGAACACTGCCACCCACCTGCCACCACCCAGCAGTTGGAGAGGACCTTCCAGGCAATGTGCTGTGAATGCGGCATTGATGTTTCCACCATGTGGAAAAGTGGGTATTTCCCTGGCCTCACCCTGCACCCAGCGCCCCCTTCCTGGTGAAGTGAAGGATGCCTCATGCCTCTTCTGTGCAGCCCTCAAACCTCTCCTGCTGGTCCCTGGACCTCTGACAGGAGCATTCTTTCCCTTGGCTGCTGCCATAAGGCAGGTGTGGACATTGTCCATACAGATGGCCATGGATGTCAGCTCCTAGCTGACACCTGAAACAAAGAAGGCAATGGAGCCACGTGGACCAGGCAGTGGGCTTCC
>NW_007819726.1:0-867 GCF_000696425.1 Galeopterus variegatus | reverse complement strand
AGGCGGGGGGGGGGAGGAGGGCGAGGGGGGAGATACACAGGCACTGCTCTTATTTTTCCACAGTGTCTAATCCAGTAGTACTTTTTACTATGTAAGTGGAAAGATTGAATACTGTGAGTAATTTAAGCCAGATTACATAAATGAACTCACTGAAAATGAAGCACTTAATGCATCAATAGCTCTATCATTGTTATGCTGCCAATATTGTCCTGATTTCAGGATGTGGGTTGTCAATTAGATTCAGAGGCAACCTATGAGGTCACCTAGTCCAATGTCCTATGCAAAAGACAGTTCTTTGGCTTAGCAAAAGCAGAGAGAAAATGCTAAATCAGTCTGTACAGCTGAAACATAAGGAATGTGAAATTGGCGTGAGGTGTTTGCCATGCTGTGGGGAACGTGCAGGTCTGAAATAACAGGATCTGTCTGGCACTACACTCTGACACATGGCTGTGAACTTCCATGAGACCACTTCAAGCAGGGATTTCAAATTGGCCCCACAAGGGTTGACTCCCACCTGCTGGGGTGTTTGGTTTGGCCTGTATATAATAATTATTATTATTTTTTATAGCAGTCAACAATTAAAATTCAGGAGAGTTCACCTAAAAAAATTAGAATTCTTTTTCTCTAAAAAGTGGAAGGTCTGGAACGATGGCCCTGCAAATGCACATGGAAGCGATTAGCTAAAAGAGTTTCCTTTAGTTTACCACAGTCCTCACCACTCCTTATCACCTCTCTGTCATAAGGCCAGGTGTCAGTTACCACTTTCACCTCCCTTCCTTCCCTTTTTCCCTCCCTCCCTTCCTTCATTCATTTCTTTTTACTTTCTCTTTTTTAGTAAAAGTGGAAGAACAAAAGGTAGATTTATAT
>NW_007819725.1:0-867 GCF_000696425.1 Galeopterus variegatus | reverse complement strand
GTCACACCTCCAACTCTGACCACTGCTTGGAAAGGTTCTATGCTTTTAAGGAGTGTGTGGTTGGACTGGGCCCACCTAGATAAACGAGGACAATCTTCCCATCTCAAGGTCCTTAACCTTAATCACATCTGCAAAGTTTCTTTTGTCATGTAAAGTAACATACTCACAGGTTCTGGGGATTAGGCACCTTTGGAAGCCATTTTTCTTCCTTCTACAGGTGTTCTCATGAACAGACTTGAGCACTATCAAGGGCTTTTTCTTTCTTTTCTTTTGAGTACTTGTTGCCCCAGACCTACATTTTATAAATTTTTTGAAATGACCAATTGTGACCATCTGTCTAGCCATTTGGCCAATTACCCCTGCTGAATCCCTGTGTCTCTCCTGGTAGCTGACAGTGGATATGGACTCAAATTATTGTGAACCCTCTTGAAGATGAGGTTCACTGGAAAACAGATAGTGAGGTGGAGAATAAATAGTACAAAAAATGCTAGTGTGTGTTCTTGGAATCATCACTATGGAAGAGGAGGAAAAGCAGCAACAGGATTGGGCAGAAGAAGTAACTAGGCTGCAGTATAGTCTCAATGGAATCCTTAGCTGACTGTAAATTGGAGGAGGGGTTTCTGGAGTCAAGATGTACCTTTTGATCATTCTGTGTGGTAGAAGCAGGCCTTTATGCATGAAAACTGTGTCACTGGATGCAGGTCATGCACTGGGAAGTGAGGCAGTCTCTCCAATTTAGGGCAACATCCAGAGAGGGCTGGCAGCAGAGCCTTCAGGCAGCAGCACTCACAGCAGCTGGAGAAGTATGTCCTTCCGTCCTAAGTGAGGATGTGGGAATTTAAACAGTATTCACTACTTCACTTTGAT
>NW_007819724.1:0-867 GCF_000696425.1 Galeopterus variegatus | reverse complement strand
AATGTGCCGATTAATTTAGGTAACTGCAAGTGCTGGTTGCAGACCAGCCTGCAAAATATAAAACAGGTCTTCTGTCCCCGTATTATTTTGGCTCTCTCTTAGGCAGCTGCATCTGCCCACAGTTCCCTTCTGTATGGAGAAAAATCTGCAGGGGAAATTTTGTTCTTCCTCTTCTTTTTTATTTTTTGTCAGTGCATGGCTGAGTGTGGGCACTAGTCATGCAGAGCTCACATCTTGACCTTGTTCAAGACTCTCCCGGCCCATGCTGAGCCACACTGGCTTTGTGGTGCTTTCCATTGCCACCACCCTTTGTTCTTCCTCTCACCTCTTTCCTTTTAGGACAAAGATTTAGCTTCTTTCCAGGTCTCAGAGCCCCTCGACCAACTTTCATGTGTCACCGAAGGCAGGCCAAGCTCCATGTGGATGACACTGAGGATTCCGATGAAGAATGGACACCTAGGCAGAAAGGTGAGGGGCCAGAAGGAATCAGAGGTGACCTCCTGAAACCAGCCTGGGTTGATGTCTCAGCTTTATCTCAGGAATTAACGAAGGAGACCATGTTCTCTCAAAAACGTAAATGTTCAACAAACAAGCAAGGTGCAAAACAGTATATACAGTAAGAGGCTATTCATATAAAGGTTTTAAACCTGTAAAAGAATTACATATTTTATTTACAGATACAGTAATAAGTGCTAAAAGTATAAAAATCTGAATGTGAGTAAGAAACACCAAACTCAGAAGTTATTAATACAAGAGAAGGAGGAAGGGCTGGCAGGTGGCTTCGCTGCATCATAATTAGCTCTTTCGTTTGTTTTATTTTTGTTTTTGAATTTTGAAATAAAAAGTAGAAATAAAAACATCTCAAGC
>NW_007819723.1:0-867 GCF_000696425.1 Galeopterus variegatus | reverse complement strand
GAGAAATATAGCTTTAAGGTGAAGTATGCTTTGCCTTATCCTTCTGAAATATAGGCCACTAAAATTAATTTAACCTTTTTGACAAGGCTCAACAATACAAACACCCTTGGCTATGTGTTTGCTTATTCCTCAATCTTCGCTTTGTGTTTGTTATGTGATAACACTACTGCATTTGCCATCATGTTAAATGGGACCTGTTGACCCATTTTTGGAAGCTCCTGTAATTGCCTGCTCTGTTTCCTATTTCTTGCTCTTGTCAATGCGGCCACCTCCAGAGAATCCCCGCACCTTTTAATCTGCTGCTTCTAACAGTGTGCAGACTGAGAAACAGTCAAATATCTTTGAGATTTTTTAAACAATAGTAAACAGACTAAGAATAACAGACTCTCCACTTTATACACAAACTCCCCAACATCTATCTGGGCTGCTCCACTGTCCTTTTGGTTTATTTACAGCTTCTTCACCATCCCCCAGTTAGTTGAAGTTGGACATAAAGGACCTCAAATAACACGAAGTGCCACAGTATTTAAAGACACTCTTGATTTTAATCGAGACAGATCAAGCAAGAAGTAGGCCCATGGAAAGTCGGGTGGCCCATGCCAACTGGAGACCACCAGGAAAACATCCTCCTCCTGGTGGCTCTGTGAGCCCACGACCACAGGGTAGCCTGAGGTCAGAGGCAAGCTGGAAGCTGAGGATTCCAGACTACTGCGCTAATTACGCAGGAGGCACAAGTTAAATTCAGATGCCTAATGAACACTTTGAATTTTTTCCTTACTTTATTACTATTAGAGCATTACCAGAGCTGACAACTCCAGCACAATGGGTCATAGCACCTGTTAGTTTCAGGAAATGGGCTGTGCTCAG
>NW_007819722.1:0-867 GCF_000696425.1 Galeopterus variegatus | reverse complement strand
AAAATAACAAGCTTATATATATTGTGCTTCTATCTGGAACCAGAGTTGTTTGAAATGTCTAAAATCGTGTTCTACCAGAATTCTCTTTCCTCTTAATTTTATTAGAGATTGTGGTTGCTTAGATTTTTCTTCCCAAATAGACTGAAATTGTCCTAGTTTAAAACTTTTCTTCTAAATTTGTTGAGTATTGACAGGTTTTCTCAGACCTCTGTCCGTTCAATATTATTGAATATCACGTGGTTGAGCAAGACCTCTGCCCTGAGATTCTCTGAACTCCTTCAGAGTATGAATAGCTGTCATTAAATGAGTGCTTACTATGCATCAGGCTAAGTGGTTTACACATGCCAGCTTGTTCAGTCTTTCCATCAATTTTGCCATAGAACAGAACAAGAAAAGTGTTCGAACTACTATCTGGACTCTTGAATCCTGATTTTCTTAAACTCTGATTGTGTGGCGTTGACTCTGCCTTATTTTGGAGTTGTATGACTTGATCTACTTACTTCCCACTGTAATAGCAAGGGAATGTATTTGGAGGTTATAGCCATTTCATTTTGTATTTTTATCTTTAACTATTCTAATATCTGGCCTGAAATGATTAGATTTGTGATATGATGTCAATAAGCTGAATAGGCTATTTGTCACGCAGGCTTCATGCCATGCAGACTTTCTGTGCTGTTCCTCAGTTCAACATCAGGTCACAATCTTCTTGTACCCAATACCTGCCACATCTAAAAATATTGCCAAATGCAGGCAGTGATCATTAACATTTGATGTCACCCAGTGGGAAAGCTCTTTATGTTAGTGAAAGATACATATCTTTTCTGAACTCCTGTTTTTGAAAACTCCAAATATACAGTTTTCTGAAGA
>NW_007819721.1:0-867 GCF_000696425.1 Galeopterus variegatus | reverse complement strand
CTTGCCAGAATTTGTCACATGGTCAGTTCTTGATGTAGGAGACAAAATAAATATTTCATGTTCAAGTTTTTATAGTGGAAGACATCAATGAAAAAAGGGGTTGGGGGTGACTGTTTTATCAGCAAACTGATGTTTTCTGCCACACTAGCCAAGTTATTAATTATCCCACATTGCCTCTTTTTCCATTTTTTGCAAAGCAGACTTGCACCGGACCCCTAAGGGTGCATTAATACCATTTATTCTTGCACGTATGCATTCCTGCTTTACTCATTCATTGGTATTACTGATATTTGTTGGTAGCCTCCCACACTCAGGCACTGTGCTGGACAACGGAGATCCTGCAGCAAACAAAACTGACAACTCCTCCTGCTTGAAGACGGCCATCTACAAAGAGACTCTGGATAACCATCCGCCAAGGTGATGGGGACTATGAAAGAGAAGCAGAGATGATGTGAATTCTTGGGGAAAAACAGGAAAATTCAGGTGTTTGGCATGGTAGATTTTCTCAAAGGAGGTGAAGTTTAAACTGAGACCTAAGACAGAGTAGGTCAAATAGGATGGTGTGAAAAGAGAGCTTCCCACCCCAGCCTACAGGGACAAAGGGTAGAGAAGGATAACTTCCGGGGACTTGAGATACAGCACGGCTGAGTCCAAAGCCTGAGAGCAGAATTTGCTGCCAGATATGGCAGAGGTAAGAGTCTGCAGAAAGACTTCCCCATGCCCTCCCCATCTTTCACACCCCTGCCAAGATTCAATGAGGAGATCTGTTTCTTAGAGCAACTGTACCCCACCAGAATGAATGAATGCATGCATCCATGAATAAGTGAATTGGATTCAGCTGACTCTTTTAATTCCAGCTTCCTGTGT
>NW_007819720.1:0-867 GCF_000696425.1 Galeopterus variegatus | reverse complement strand
AAGAGAACCCCAGAGTCTCTGAATTCAAAACCTGTGCTGTTTTCTGTGGTATACCATCCTTCCATTATCCATTGATTACTCAGTAATACAGACTAACATGACCCAGGTTATCTACCTAGTGATCAGGTTTCTATTTTGTCCTTTCTATTATGTATCATCTCCTTATTTTGATAGGCCTCTCCTCAAATCCTGTAGGAGTATGTATCATCTCCTAGCCAAACAATGCATACAAACATACAAAATTGACAGTAGATATTACTACTTGTGACTTTTCAAAATATGACCTCTAGGCCTCCTCAACATTAGTAAGTATTGGTCTGTAAAATGTCTTTTAAGAGACAACGAAGAGCTGGCCAGTTAGCTCAGTTGGTTAGAGCATAGCCTTGTAACACCAGGTCAAAGGTATGGATCCCCATACTGGCCAGCCACCAAAAAAATAATAAATAAATAAATAAATAAATAAAAATAAAAGATGACCCAAAAGAGAGGACTCTAAATGGGAGCATGTGATTGATGAATTGACATAGCTCTTCTTGATGTGATAATTACAGGAAGGAATAGAAATAATTTGACTAGATAGAATCATAACATTATATAACTGGGATGTTTGGCTGAGGTCCCTAGTATGATTGATAAGCTAAAAGAGATATTTATTTGGGGATATGTGATCTCTAAAAGCATCGTAAACCTTTACCCGTTACAGCTAATGTGAAATCATTGCCTGGGATAAAGAAATGTTGAGCCATTAGTATGGAAACTATTTAAAATTTTCAGATTTAAATCTGCATAATCAGGACATGTACATATGCATAAAATGAAATGGAAAAATCTAAAAAAATAATTCCACAGTTCAAATACTTTGTTTAT
>NW_007819719.1:0-867 GCF_000696425.1 Galeopterus variegatus | reverse complement strand
TGCAATTTGAATGAACTCCATAACATTGGTCCAAGCCAACTTCCCTATAACTATATATTTAGTAAGCACTGCTATGCACCTGAACTGGAGAAAGAAAATTGGTATTAAAGAGAATGCAAATCAAATGTAAGCATGGACTCATGGAGAGCCTGAACCTGGTCCTCCCTTAGTCTTTGAAGCTTCCAATGTTAAAAGCCTTACACACCACAATTCATTATAGACTAGGAGGCAAGGTGACACAAATTACAAAATATATTGCATTACCATAACATTCATGACATTCATCTTTAAAAAAAGGTCACTTAATATTAATCTTATTTTACCTACTAAAAAAGGTTAAAATTTAGTAATAGCTAACCTAGTACCTCAACAGAATAATATAATTGCCACTCTCAATGAAATACCATTATGTACCTGAAATAGTTTGCATGTTTTCTGGTTGGATAGGAGCTTTTCCATGTAGAAAAGTTGATGCTGTAACAGTAGCTAAGGAATTATTAGATAACGTGTTTCATTTTTAAGGCATCTTTGGAGAAATTGCCAATGATGGAAAAACCCACTTTACTGAGCAAATTTTAAAGCTTTAGTGCCTTATGCCAGAGTTTATTTCTACCAGGATTTCCGTTATCCACCAACTGCGAACAGTCAAAACTCTCATGATCTAGAACCTAGAGACAGGGTCTTCTGGAAAAAAGAAATCAGAAAAAGACTGCCCTTAAATCCTGTTGGAAAGGGTTCTACCAAGTACTCTCACCATCCACACTGCAGTAGAACTTCAGAGTCCTAAATCTTCATCCCTAGCTTTACAACTTAAAAGGGCCCCTATGAGCTCCTGAAACTGTACATCTGTTGTAGACTTTAAGGTAA
>NW_007819718.1:0-867 GCF_000696425.1 Galeopterus variegatus | reverse complement strand
TCCCTTACAAGTTGTTTGTCTCCTTCCTAAATGCCAAGAAAGAAGCAGGGGAAATAAATAAGTAATAGGTGGTCATGGATTAAAGTTTCTCCTAAAACAAAGAATATTTAGTTACTATAGATAATACTGACGGTTTTATAATTCTCAATTACTGGTCCATAAGCTGTAGATCATTATCTCTTACCTGATTTCTCACCTGCAGTCTGCCTCAAGCTCTCCATCTTCTACTCCACACTTTATACAACAATTACATTTGCTTTTCTACAGCATATACTAAATAATGGCATTCTCTTGATAAAAACAAACAAACAAAACAAAAACTCTACATGAAAAATTTATTATACGGCTTCACCTGAGGTTAGTTTCCACCAAGTTCCCCCATATTTGAGTCATATTAAGCTATTTACTCTTCCTCAAGCACTGTCAAATAAAAGACCACACATTGTTTCTATGAATGTAAAACTTTAGGAATGATTAGGGAGGTGCAACAGTGGACACAACAGTTAGATTTGGGATAATTTATTAAGTCAGAACTTTTAGTAAGTCAGTTATATGGCCACTGTGATTGAAAGCTGTTGAGAATGGCCAGACATGGTCCTTGCAACATGGCAGTGTTTTTTTTTTTTTTTTCGTATGTCCTCAAGTAACTCAGTTAGGACACATTTGTACTGAGTCAAGGAAATGTGTTCAGACTTTGCACTCGTCTTTTTCATGATCATTGCTTGTGTGTATGTTTGTGCGTGTGTGTGTGCGTGTGTATGTGTATGAGATATTCTGTTGCAGGTGAAGTCTGGTCCTTTTATATGTGAAATCCCTTTTGTTTAGCCAGAATGGAATTAAATTGTGAATAAAAATTGAAAATAGTGG
>NW_007819717.1:0-867 GCF_000696425.1 Galeopterus variegatus | reverse complement strand
TGTTGCTTATGCTTAAAGTGTCATGTCTAAGAAACCATTGCCTAATTCAAGATAATGTACATCTACCTCTATGTTTTTTCTGAGTGTAATAGTGTTAGCTCTTACATTTAGGTCGTTCAATCACTTGTAGTTAATTTTTCTATATAGTGTGAGGCGGGGGTCAAAACTCACTTATTTGCATGTAGAGACTAGTGTGAGGCGGGGGTCAAAACTCACTTATTTGCATGTAGAGACCTTGTTCCAGCATGCTTTGTTGAGAAGACCATTCCTTTTTTTCTTGAAACACAATTGATTCTACATATTTGTGGGGTACCGAGTTGACTCTCAGTATTTGTGTACAAAATGTACTGATTAAATTAAGATTATTAGCATGTTCATCTTTCCCCATTTAAATGTCTTGACATCCTTGTCAAAAATCAGTTGAGATTTCCAGTTTCGAATCTGACATTTGAAGAGCGTGGAAGTCGTCACTCCTATCCTCACAGCAAGAAAAAAGCTGAGCAGGCTCAAAACCAACAACTCCCTTTGACCCATCGGATAATTGAGGCCACAGGCAAACTACTGCCCCCAAAACTGGAGACACAGGAGAATACAGAGGATCACAACTTAATAGGAACAGAAACTGACAGCAACTGGTAAGAAAACTTAAAGCATGATTGATTAACTGCTGGAGACTGTGGATGGACTAGTTTGAGAGATAATAGTCCTGAGTAAACAACTTTGGAGGGCGCTACACTTTCATGTACCTCCAGGAGCTCAGCCATGCACCCAGGGTGGAAAGCAGAGAAAAATCCTTTCATTCTTTTGGCAGAGGGATGCTGACTGTAACCATTGTGAAATATATCCAGAGAAATCTGTTCTCTGTAG
>NW_007819716.1:0-867 GCF_000696425.1 Galeopterus variegatus | reverse complement strand
TGTAAAGAACCTACATACTGGTTTTCCTGAGAAAATATTATGTCACGTGCTTACAAATAATCTGCTTTTCAGAACATTCATTGCTGCATAACAAGTTAAAATTTGTGTTCATAATTGTGTCCTCTCCCTCCAAGATGCATCAAGAATTCTTGGTCATTTATCCTGCGCTTATGATCATGTAAATGTTACTCATTTTACATATCCCTGGGCAGAGCTAAGCATTTGTGGGAATCTAAATGATATTTGGGGGCCATTGTTGGAAGGAAAAGCTGACCATTCCCTCCTTCATATAATCTATCATATATTTTTGTATATATGATAAAAGACCTGGGTAGATGGGTTGCATTGTCTGGGCAGCATGCAACGTTAGCTCTGTTGAATTGCTTCTTGGTTTGATGCCTTCAGCCTGTATTGAGGTCCTTATGGACAGAGCCCTGTGAATCTTCTCATTCTTTCTGTTGAAGAACAATGTTGAGACAGTCGTGTTTTCTTCCTGTAGCACCCTCTTGGGAAAATTCCCATCTTCAGCACCAAGAAGATCACTACCTCTCTTGAGTGATGGGTCTGTTTTTTGGTCTTATGAATGTTGGAATCATATATCTAAACATGTTTATTTTATTGGGTTGGAAGCTGCAAAGCTTAGAACCAATTGGTGGTTCACTATGGCTAGGCTGAGCCCCAGCCCCCAACACAAGCTCATTCCTATTTCTTTTCTAGTATTTTGTTTTCTTCTGCATGATCTAAAATTTGTGCTCTTTTGATGTATTTTCGTTTTCCTTGTAAGCTTCCTTGTATTCTTTCTGAAATAAATAGAAAACATATTTTTAAGTAAATAAAGATTTATCTGGGAGAGAAATCAGACTAATT
>NW_007819715.1:0-867 GCF_000696425.1 Galeopterus variegatus | reverse complement strand
AAAAAATAGTTAAATTATTTAGTGGTTATTTACATGAAAAAGTGATTTACTACAAGAAAGCATTATATCAAGCTCTCACAGTGAAATTTGTAATAGTAGAAATATGTTTCATTTTATGTAATGGACATATTCATAATAAATTATGTGTATATCAAAATTCTGAAAATGTGTGTCTTTTTGATTAATTCATATTTTGTTATTTCAGATTTCTCAATGTCCTGGGCACAAAGACATTCTTCTTTGAATGCTTATTGTCTTATTAAACACAATTCCTTAAACACATAACATAAATAACTCTGGGTATTTTTCAATGCACCAGCAGAGATTTATTTTAAACATTTTATTGTAATTCTCTCCTGAAATCTAAAATTTTCCTAAGATATTCAAACAGTAAAAAATGTCATGATCAGCTAAATTTAATGGCAATCCTTGCTACGTTGTGATTAAATCAACGGGGGCTTGTTTGTGTTAGATTTGTGCCAATTCTGTCTACTGAGGCATATTTCTCACTAACAGTTCATAATTAAAGAGAGATGCTATTAGTCCTATAGAAGCTTGAGCATTTGCCATTAAAGCAACATAATGCTGGACCTTAGACGGTTACCTTCAAAAGCAAATAAATGAATAAATAAGGTTTAAACTCTTATGCTGCAACCTATACTTATTTCAATTAATCCTAGTGCTATGGTCTGACTGCATCCCCCAACATGCATGTGTTGAGAACTTAATTTCCAATGCAATAATGTTGAGAGGTTGGACCAAATGGTAGGTATTTATTCATGAGGGCTCCACCCTCATGAATAAATTAATGCTGCTATAGAAAGGGCTTGAAGATCGGGTTCTGTCTTTCTATTTTGTTCTTCTGCC
>NW_007819714.1:0-867 GCF_000696425.1 Galeopterus variegatus | reverse complement strand
ACAGAGAGCTGGAGGTCTCAAAAGGCACTCGGGGTAGACAAGAGGGAGGACAGACAGTGGCCAGCAGAATGAGGAGGGGACGGGGCCTGTCAGCGGATACAGGGCGGAGTTGGAGAGAGGGCAACACCACATTCTGCATACACCGTCCTGGGCACTGGCTTCCTTCCCCAGGGTACCCATCATCTGACACGGCTGCTGGAGCTCCGACTGTCACAACCACGTTCTGGGCTGCACAAGAAAAAAGCAGAGGAGGACAAGACAGCCTCCTCGTCAGATAAGTCAGCATTCTTTCAGGGGCCTTTCTGGAAGTCCCCACAACACTTCCACTTTTTAACTCATTGACCAGAATGAGGGCTACGAGGGAAGCTGAGTAATGTGGCCTTTTGGCCAGGCACTGAATTAAAAATTGGGTCCCTTACTAACTAGGATGGGGGAAATGAATATTGGGTGGCACCCAGCAGTTTCTTTCAAGCCACTCCTTTTCTGTCCTAACATTTTCCTTCTCTCTCTGTATTAGTCCATTTCTGTTGCTTATAACATAAATACCTGAAACCGGGTGATTTATAAAGAAAAATTCTATTGCTTACAGTTTCAGAGGCTGGGAAGTCCAAAATCCAGGGAACACATCTAGTGAGTCTTCTTTGGTGGTGGCTTTATAGCAATGCAGGGGTCTCACATGGCAGAAAATGGTGGAGTTTTATAGCAATGCAGGGGTCTCACATGGCAGAAAATGGCAGAGCGGAGAGAGGAGAGAGACTCACCTCCTCATTCACTCTCTTTTTAAAGCCCTCAGAACCATGCCCATGACCCCCATTTTTAATCCATTCACTACTGCACGGTCCTACAATCCAATCACCTCTTCAAGGC
>NW_007819713.1:0-867 GCF_000696425.1 Galeopterus variegatus | reverse complement strand
AGTAGGAAGCATTAGAAAACTTGACTGTACATCAAGTGAGATTATTCAGTCTAGGAAATAATAAGAAAAAAGAATGATGTAAAATAGCATCAAGCATATCAACATATGTATAACAGGATTCTCAGAAGAAGAGGAAACAGAATTGGCAGAAAAAAAAATCTAAGGAGTAATGGTTGAAAACTTCCCAAACTTGATGAAATACACTAATCTCAACATTTTGACACCTATTAAGACAGTAACTCAAAAGGTATTGTAAAAACAACAAAAGATTTAAAATGGTGTTCTAGAAAGTATATTTAACACAAATAAGGCAGTAATGGATGAATAGAAGAATAAAAAAGAAATAACACAGAAAACAAATAGCAAAATAGCAGATATAAATTCTAACATATCAGTAATTACATTAAATGTAAATGAACTAAGTAAACACTCCAATCAAAAAGCAGATATTTGGTAGAATTAATTGAAAAAATCAATTGTATGTTGTCTATAAGAGTTACATTAAGATACAAATAGATTGAAAGTAAGAATTGAAAAAGTATTCCATGTAAATATTAACTAAAGAATAGCTATATTCATAACACAAAAAATAAGCTTTAAGACAAAAATTACTATTAGGAACAAAGAAGATTTTAAAATAATGAAAGAGTCAGTTCATCAGAAAGACATAACAATTATCTAATATATGAACCTATCAAGTGATCCACAACATGCATAAGGAAAAACTGAGGGATTTAAGGGACAAATGGGTAATTCAATAATAATATTTGGAGACTTTAATGCTCCACTTTTAATAATAGATAGATCAACTAAGAAGAAGATGCACAAGAAAATAGAAGACTTAAACAACACTGTGATCTATTTAGA
>NW_007819712.1:0-867 GCF_000696425.1 Galeopterus variegatus | reverse complement strand
AAAAAAAAAGTACTGGATTCTATCCTAAATGGCTCTTCTTCTACCCCTTCCCTGCCCCCCTGTGAATACCATTATTACTAACGGTCTGCTTTAATAACAACTCTTAGCTCTCCTTCACGATAAATACTTACACTGAAGTGTGTCTCAGACAATGAATTAGACACCCAGCTGACAGAAATCAGCTGGAATATACTTATGGGAGTTTATTGCTCGCCATAATAAGCTTTTAAGATACCTATAAATCCTAAAACCTATGCCTAGCCTTCTGATCTATCCATGGCTGTCTTAATATAACCTGAAATTCCAAAAACTGTATTATTCCCCCCAAGACTCCAGAATCTCCCCTCTAGGGACTTCTCAGTCTCTTGAACAAGTTCACTCCTTGAGCTTTTTCTTTCACAACTGGTGGAGGAGACATGTGTGAAATGAACAGCAGTTCAGGTTTCAACGCAGGACGATGTATGAAATGAACCGCAGTTCAGGTTTCAACGCAGGACATGCTTCAGTGCATCAGATACTGAGGGGCAAAATGGTAACAGAAGAAAAATTCACTCGTTTGCCTGGTCTGACTCAGGAGGTGACAAGAAAAATGTGGCATTTAAACTGAGTATTACCAAAAAAAGGAACACCTGAATAGATGGGGGAAGAGAAGATGGGAAAGCAAAAAGAAAAAGGTAAACCACACAATGAAAAATCCATGGCATGTTTAAGTTGTCTAGTATACAGTCTTTGGAGAGATGTCATGAAAAAAGACACTGTAAATTAGGATGGAACCAGATCTGAAAACACAATCACACATAATTAAACATTTAATATGTTGCAAATGGGAGACATTTAAGTTTTACAGAGGAGTAATAACTTCTATGA
>NW_007819711.1:0-867 GCF_000696425.1 Galeopterus variegatus | reverse complement strand
CCAAAAAGCAAGCCCTCCCCAGACACCAAATCTGCCGGTGCCTTGATCTTGGCCTTTCTAGCCTCCAGAACTGTGAGAAATAAATGTTTGTAGTTTATCAGCCACCCAATTTATGGTATTTTGTTATGGCAGCAAAACAGACTAAGACGGCCATTAAAAGAATTTTTAAAATATTTACTTACATGACTGTTTACATTTTTTACAGTGTAACTTGTACAATTGTAGGAAGTATGTCCTCACGAGGGCCTGACACAAAATAAATGCCTAAAAGGTGTTCATAGGATAAGCACATAAATGAAGGAAAGAAGGAATATTTGAGTTCTTTCAGCACAGGGTTATGTATAAGAAGTGTAAGAAAATCACCAATAAAGAGGATTTTTTTTCTTTTTTTTTTTTTTTTACATATTAGAAATGGCAAAAATGGAAAAGGAAGAAAACAAGGCAGACAATTTAAAATAAAACTATTCTTATCTGTTATGGAAGCAAAGAGTGGAATAAAAAGTTCCCAGAAGAGAAATATTCTGTTCTTTCTACATGCAGCAGAAGGTCATCTACCAGGTGACATCAGAACCAAAGATTTATTCCAGGTGTTGGGGGGTACATGAGCTAGCAGGATGCTAAAGTGAATTTTATGGTGAAAACCACTTCTGACCTTGGAAGTTCTCATCCAAATCTCTTTATTCCAATTTTCAAAACTGTGCACAGACAGCTCCCAACTATACCAGTGGTGCCAGTCTTCTCCAAGGTTTTTTAAATTAAGGTTGGCATTACCTTACCTGAAATATCTGTCATAGATAGACCTAGTACGTATTAGAATCCCTCACGCATTTCAGAGTCAGAGTGCTCCTCAATGGAAAAGAAACTCCT
>NW_007819710.1:0-867 GCF_000696425.1 Galeopterus variegatus | reverse complement strand
TGTATGCTAATGTCCTTTCAGTTGGTTACATATACATATGTATATTACATTTACATTATTGCTATGTTTTTTTCTCTTCTGATTTGATGTCTATTATATACATATAGAATATGTACTATGTAAATATCTCTTGATTTATCTATCTGCACACACACAGATTACACACACATACTTTCTACAGTTTTTAAAGTGAATTCCAATTCACATTCAGACACAGAGTTCTTCATATTACTGCTACACCTTTAAAGGATCCTATCAATTCTGCTTTATTTTTGGTATGCTCTTAACTTGGAGTGATTTTGCCTGTGTTATACTCATATTTTAAAGTTAGAACATTAAATATTTATATTAATTTATTATTTTTTATTTACAATCAACAAATACTAACTGTGTATATTTATGGGTTACAATATGATGTTACGATATATGTATACATTGTCGTATGACTAAATCAAGCTAACATATTCATCACCTCACATACTTATCATTTCCTTGTGGTAAGAACTTTAAAAATCTATTCTTTTCTTATTTTGAAATATACAATACATTATTACCAAGTATACTCACGATGCTTTGCCGAAGATTACTAGAACTTATTTCTCCTAACTGAAATTTTGTACCCTATATCAGCATCTCCCCTTCATTCTCTCCATTTCATTCTCTCCCTTGGACCCTTGCTGAGATGTGAACAAGTCTGCATTAACCTGCTGGTGATAAGAACCACATGTACCAGTTATTCTCATGACGCCAGCCAACAACCAGCCTACTGGCCAACATTTGAGAGAAAGCATTTCAGACCAGCCAACCCCCAGCCTACATACCAGCCCCTAACAGATGCATGTACAAACAAGCCAGGATCAATCACTC
>NW_007819709.1:0-867 GCF_000696425.1 Galeopterus variegatus | reverse complement strand
ACCGATCCTGTGGCTCACTCGGGAGAGAGCGGCTCTCCCGCTGCAGGTTTGGATCCTATATAGGGATGGCCGGTGCACTCACTGGCTGAGTGTGGTGCGGGCGACACCAAGCCAAGGGTTGCGATCCCCTTACCGGTCACAAAAAAAAAAAAAAGTGCTAGATAGGTTAAGCCTGGGTGCAATTTGTTCCTTGTGCCTTTCATTGAGACTCTGAAGGCCACTTCAGCAAACACTTGGAAATAAGGCAGAGCTGTCACCACTTGCCTTGGAAATCTCATGGAGGAGGATAGTTGTGTGTGATGGCAAAGTCACAACCAGCTGTATTTGTTGTTGTAGTTGAATATAATGGAAATGTAGGTCTATTTATGGTTATTACTTTATGGCAGTAAATCTACTTGAAACTGAATTTCTTTCATGCAGAGGAAAATGCTTTTATATACACACACACACACAAACACACACAGACACATACATAGGATTCATATTTTAATTCCATTTTTCCACAAACTTTTTGAAGTACCCTTGTATAAGCGCATGCGCATGTGCACACACACAGGCGAATATAAATATATGCTTATATTTGAAAAATAAACTCCTCAGAACATGAGCTATGTTGTTTCTTCACAGCTAGGTTTTTAGCTTTTTTACAGGATTTTTAGTAGAGCAGGGCAAGCAATATTATAACACTTTGTCATAAGTTTTTGTTGTTTCTATTATTTTAAATTAAATTTGAAGGGTTGTCTTTGGAGTACATGTGAATAAGGAGCATAATAGTGGTTCTGTGTTTTTGGATGCCCTTTTCCTACTGAATGTTGTGTAATGAGCTATGAAATAATGCTAATCAACAGTGGCAAAGATGCAATCTGT
>NW_007819708.1:0-867 GCF_000696425.1 Galeopterus variegatus | reverse complement strand
GTTGTGCAGAGGTCCTTAGATCATGCATTTTCCAGCCACATCACATCAGGATTTCAGTCCTCTCTGCCTCTTTGGGCGGTGGTTTTTTTAACAAGTCACGCAAGCTATCCTAGGATTCAAGAGTTCTGGTGCGACTCCTACCTCTGAGTCGCAGTATAATGTTGGACTAGTTATGTCCATCCTCCGTATACCTAAGCTTTCTCCCCCTGAAAAGGCTCTCAGTTGGAGCTTAATGAACTTGGATGTTTTTTCCAAGCCAGCTGTCCGTTAATACCATGAATAATAAAATCGTCATGTTCAGAATAATATCAATTTGAAGCATAACCAAAAGCCTGCCTGCTCTTTTAACCTGGTTACAAATCCGTCTCAGGAGTGGATGCAGAAAGTGAGGATTAATCAAGATCGCAATTCTCTGACTTGACTTGCCTAAGGACGCACAGCTGCCTTTTCCATCCTGATATTGTTCCATTTTTGCCTTGCTTTTTGTAGACAAGTTAAAAGAGATCTTGATAGAGATTCTGCCATACTTGGAATTATCACCTAGTGTCTTTGTCTATCTCTGGGGTAAGTTGCCCTCCCTCAACATGAGCCTCATTAATTCATTTATGCAACAGATAATTTTTGAGCAGCACAAGAAATTGTTTTTCTATACAATGGTATGTAGCAGTGAATAAAATAGCCCTGTCTACTCATGGTGTTTAGAGAGGGGAACAGGAAAACAAAGTTGAAGTAGATCATTTCAGAACGTGGTGCTGTGAAAAAAATAAATTGGTGATAATGACTGAGGGAAGATGGTACTTCAGACAGATGGTCAGGGAAGGCCTCTTTAAGAAGATGATCTTTTTTTTTTTTTTTTTTTTTTTTTTT
>NW_007819707.1:0-867 GCF_000696425.1 Galeopterus variegatus | reverse complement strand
GGTGTGTGATCTGGCCTTTACTTCCCTTTAAGGAGACCCACACTCCCAGGAGCCTACACAACGGGGACTGTGTGAGTGTCCTGGGGCAGCCATAGCAAAGGACCACACACTTGGGGCTTAACACAACAGGAATTGATTCTTCCCCAGCTCTGAGGGCAGAAGTCTGAGATCCAGTGGTGCAGTCCATGCCATGGCAGGATCCTAAAGGAGTCAGCTTGGGCTGCCCTCTCTGAGTTGGCAAGGCCGCCGGAGGGAGAGCTGCTGGCAAGGCCGCAGCTACGAGCACTTGCTACAACCATAAGGGTTCCTGCCTCAGCTTTGTGGCTTTTGCCTTCTCTCAATATTTTGGTTAGCGTGGCAGTTCTCTGAATTCCTGAAAGATTATAAAAATAACACAAATGATTTTGTGGTCATTGAACTAAACATTCCCACAGAGGATCCGAGTAAATTGGGCAATTTAAAATTATCCCCTTATGATAAATTGACCACACCAACATATGTTCCAAAAGCACCGCTCATGACTAAATATGAGCTGCAGCCTAATGTAAGCTGACAAACATCATTTACTGGAGATTATATTAATGGCAAGAGAATGTTTGGTGTTAATGGGAAATTATGTGATTGGGATAAATTAAGTATATAGGAATGAAACCGTAGAACCCCCTTTACTTGGTGGTGTCCACTTTGAATAAATCATTAAAAATCAGGTATTGAGATAAAAATATATGCTGTAAAATTATTAAACCTGCAAAATTAGACCTAAGAGGTAAATGTAACTGGTTTTGTGGGGGATGGTGCTGTGCACGATGACACTTTGACATTTAGATCAAGATTACAGGGCCACAGAAATGTTAACATTTTTCCTTT
>NW_007819706.1:0-867 GCF_000696425.1 Galeopterus variegatus | reverse complement strand
GTGTGGGAGTTGAGGATGGGAGGGGGCGCCCTGCTGCTCTCTGGGGGGCAGTTGCTGCTCTCAGGTGGGGTCTTCTGCTTGAACAGATAGGTCTGACGGCTGCTGGGGCTGTCAGGGGATCTTGGAGGGCAAGAACTGGAGGGCATGACGGAGGAGCTGGTGGCAGAAGGCCCACGTCCCCTTCCTTGCCTCGGAGGCATCTGAGGCCAACCCCTGTTCTGAGGCCCTGCTGGCCTCACTTTCAGAAGCTTCTTAGAGCAGAGGAGGGAAGAGGAGGCAGAAAGCCCCGAGAGCAGGGCCGGGGGCTCCAGGGCCCTCCTGACTATTTACTGCCCCAGATGGTGAGTCACCAGGGCACCTACTGCTGCACCCACCTGAGGGGGCCAGGCCACACTTGGCTCCTGCAGTTCCGCCCTGGAAGCCCGGAGGTGCCTCAGCACCTAGTTGTCACCGAGGGCCCAGTCCACAGAGAGCTGGCTATTTAATAACGACATGATGTCTTCCAGGGGCAGCTTCTGGAGGAGTTCTAAACATGGGGGTGGGAGTCAGGCCAGAACAGGTCCCCTTCAGGTGATGAGCCTCGACGCTGCTCACTTTTGGGGCACCTCCTCCTGGGTGGCTGCAGGGTCCCACCTTGGCCATACCTGGGTCCCAGGTGTGCATGGCAGGCCAGGGCCAGAAGCAGACCAGGCCAGGGAAGTGCCCTCCCTGCTCCTGCCCTCTGTCAGTGTGATGTCGGGGGTTGGGCTTGGTGTCTGGAAACACCCACGGGTGCCCTGCCCCACCCCCATGCTTGGCCTGGCCCGGCCCTCCCCCTCCACGACTGGCTCACTTTGGGCTGGGGCAGCCTTGTGGCCTTGCAGTCAG
>NW_007819705.1:0-867 GCF_000696425.1 Galeopterus variegatus | reverse complement strand
TGGAAGTTATGTTATAGGGACAACATTTAGGCTCAGACCTGACAGAAGAGGTAAAGCCACATGAAGCTCAAATAAACGCTGAGAGCTGGAAGACAAGAAGGAACTATGCTCCGTCCAGGAAGACTGAACCTGCCAGAGAAAAGACCCTTGGTGGAAACAAGTTTGATACGTTTTAGAAACAGACAAAAAGGCTACAGAGGTTGAGTCACAGTTTGGGGGAGAAGATGAGTTAGGAGCAGCAGCAGAGTAAGATCACATCCAGGCTTGTAACCCAAGGCAAGGTGACTGGATTATGCTTGAAGCACAGTGGGATAGCACTGGAACCGTGCCCTCCACCCAGACTCAATCCCTGCCCCTGTCACACCCATCCCCTTGATTTCACTGGTCCCCTGGGCTTCCTACTGACCCTCTCACTTTGGCATTCTTCCACAATGTTCAGCTCTCATCACTCTCCTTCTGTACATTCTTCCTATTGCCTTGGTAGGAAAAACTTCTCTGTTTCTCAGAGAACACTAAGCCGGCCAGGCCATAACCCAAACACTTCCCACTCTCACCCTTCATGCACATTCAGGAAAACACACACACCCCATGATAGGGAGAGTGTGGATCTAGACAAGCAACAGGATAAGCACAAAAATAACTGAGGAAATCCCTTTTCACACCACCCTTCTCCAAAGAAACACTTCAATGGAGGAAAGAAGCAGAAAAGCCTGTGATACTCCTGCAGCCATAACCCGGACCTTTTTATATCCTCCCATATGATTTCTTGTAGCTCCACTAGACTAACTGCATAGAAGGAAATTTGAGTAGAACTGAAATAATCTACAACCATAGGAATTATTACTGTTGTTATTCTCATGCATTCTC
>NW_007819704.1:0-867 GCF_000696425.1 Galeopterus variegatus | reverse complement strand
CCAGCAGTGGCTTGGTCATTGCCTGGCTGGATACAGACGTCAGGGGGCGTGGCTAAATTCTCGTGCCCCCACCTCCCTGGCTCGGAAGCCTGGGTGTTTCTGGTGGTGGCTCAATGGTCATCACTGGGCCAGTTGTAGATGTTGGGGAGCATGGCTGAGGGCCTCGGACTCCCAATGTCCTGGCTTGGGAAGCCAGGGGGCTTCCAGTCCTTCTAGGTTTTATAGATTTTCTTTGGTGTTATTAGACCTTTACTAATTAATATCAAACTTTGTCTTGGACTTTGGGTATCCATTGTTTTTTTTTTTTTCAGTTCTGTGTTGGATTATTTGCTGTTCCCACCACTTAAACTCTGCACTAGAACTAATTGGCTGTCCTTTGGTTACTTCTAAAATGGGGAAACTTCCTAAGGGAGCCAGCACTTGAGCCCTGTAGTTGAGCTAAATTGCTGCTTTGCTGCTGATTCTCTGGGGAAAACTTTTTGTGCAGCTCAGGTTTTAATGGTTGGCTTCATAAGCACTTCCGGGTCTTGGGAGATCTGGTACACCTGGGTTGTGTGGAAACTCTGGTCTGGGCCTGCGTCTTTTCAGCAAACTGCACCCCCTACAGTTCTGTTTTCCTGATCAGTCTCCACTGAGAAGGCCTGAGCTGATTGAGGGTCAGATCAGCTGTCCATGCTGTGCCCCAGTGTTTCCCCAGTGGCCTGTCTCCCCCACTGCCTGCACTCCAAACACTTCCCATGGGGATGGGCTGTGTGCTGGTCCCTTGTGATGACCCATTGGCCTCTGAGCAGCTCCTTTTTTGAGTCGTTGTGGCTCCTCACTCCTATGTGGGTCCACAGGAACCCTGTTAGTGGTCCTGCTGGCCTG
>NW_007819703.1:0-867 GCF_000696425.1 Galeopterus variegatus | reverse complement strand
AAAAAATGAGTCCTCATAATAAAGCATAGTTCATAGGTAGTTTGGGGCAAGATAAGTAACTTCAACAGATTGATTAGGACAGATGGCACACATTTTAAAAGAAACTTGGAAGAAAATACACATTACTAGAGTAACAACATACTACTTCTCAAGAACAAGACTATAAGCCAGAAAGCAATAAAATGATTTCTTTAAAGTGCTTGGAAAAACTACTACGAACCTATAACTTATACCCTAGTAAACTACTATTGAATTTAAATATAATAAAATATTTTCAGTAAAAAACAGCATATGAGACTAAGATAAGTAAACTATAAAAACTGGTAAAGCTGGCATTTCAAAAAGAACAATATTAAATTCAGATAAAAGAATCAAAATGTATGAAGAAATTTGGATAAAACAAATTGCTCAAGATAGAGATATTTAAAAAGATGTTGCTGTTAATTCTGGAGGTAAAATATGTTGGCATTAATGTAATTGTACTCGAACATCATGAAAGACAGGAGGGAGAAGTTAAAGATTTTTAAGGACCTCATGTTGTTTAGCTGGAGGGTAAAGTTACTAGGTAAATTTTCACCTTAAACAAATATGCATGCTGTTTTTAAAAGAAAAACACTAAATGAAAAATGATAGAATATAGACATTCCAGATCTTTGGGGTTGGGGAGCAGCTAAAGGAAAAAAAAAAAAAATATATATATATATATATAGTAATTGATCCAGTAGGAAGCAGAAAAGGAGAAAAGATAGATAGAAAAATGACAGATAATAGCACAAAATAGGAGAGTAGAAATGATTAAAAGTACACTAGTGATAACAATCCATGAAAATAAACTCACCATGACATTCAAAAAAGGTCACTGACAGA
>NW_007819702.1:0-868 GCF_000696425.1 Galeopterus variegatus | reverse complement strand
CACCATGACAGGTTGAGAGAAAGACTACAGAGGAAAGAAAAAGTTTTATATTTTAGTGTCTTTAATGGCACTTTTTCCATCCTTATTTAAGGGGCACTAGACTTCTACTTCTCTCTGAGCCCCACAAATTATGGAGATGTCTTGGATATGGTTAAATTTATTTTTATAGTAAAATGTGAAATGAGACTATTCCTTGTGTTTCTAAAGGTTTTTTAAAAACATGTTAAAGGATTAAGTCTAACAGAGAAGGTTGAGTACTCTCAGTGTACACCAAGTGTGTGATCACCTGCTCAGTAAATAGTCCTGACTTTGCTCCAAAGTCCTGTCACTGTAGAGTCTCTTTCTTCTAATCTCTTACCACAGAGCTGTACATGTGGCTAAGGAAGACTGAGATGATTGAGTGAGCACCGTTGATAGCACTTGAGTCAGGTCCCTCAGCATTTGTGTGCTGGTGGCTGTGACCCTGGACTTTTAGCTCTCAGGGGATCGCTTGGGCACTGGAGCCACTTCGCACAGAGAGAGTGGAATTGCCTGGGAATTACACCCCAGAGGCCAGCCCTGAGCCAGTGACAGTCTGCTAGGGCAACACAAAACCCATCTCCTATGCACAGATGTGGGAGGAGCTCACGGGTATGATGTACACATCAGTGCTCCCCTGGACCAGGTGCAGATGGGACTTCAACAGAAATCACACCTGTTGGCTGCTTCCCCACTCTTCCCTACTTTCCTGCACCCTCTCACTGCTTGTCCTTGGTTAGTCACTAGAATCCAACTCTTTCCTCAGGGTCTGTTTCTGGGAGAATCCAAGTTACCATGACAAGCAATGCAAATGCCGACACAATTTAAAATAAAGTGTAATTTTGCCTGC
>NW_007819701.1:0-868 GCF_000696425.1 Galeopterus variegatus | reverse complement strand
TCAGCAGCTTAACTACATTCTGTCTCAGCTCCTCTATCTATAAAATTATTTGAAATATCTACCTGAAGGGATATTGTGAAGATTAAATAAGTTAATACTTATAAAGCACTTAGAACTAAGTTCATGGTGCACAGTAAGCACTAAGTAAGTGTTTTTTATTTTTAGATTTTGCAGGTGGTACCTACAGGACTTGCTGATGAATTGAATATGTGAGATAAAGGATAAGGAAGAGGCAAAGACTATCTTCCTCAAAAGTTTCAAAATGTCCAAGCAGAAGTTATCTTTCTTCTCTATGGAGCATCTTAGAACTTTTATTTTTTTAAAAAAATTTTTGGATGATATCATCTTATCTCACACCCAGCCTTATATTATATTTGTGTATATAGGTGTGTGTATCTGCATCTGGTAACTTGTAAACTTCTTGAGGATTGGAACTGTGTCTGATTCACAGGGATTAAGACAGAGGTTCTCAACTGGGAGAGGAGTGGAGGGAGCCAATGAAAATCGTGTGGGTTATGAGTCTTCCCAGTTACTACCCCCACACCACAAGCCTCCACCAATCCAGAGGATTTTGAAACCACCAATCCAGAGGATATTGAAATAGTCACCAAAGTGAGCCACCATTGCTGATGTGAATGTATTTTATCCCTGAGATGCTTTGACGCAGGCAGAGTGTTGAGAAACTTAAACAGTAATAATTTACATCTGTTGAATTGAATTGAGAATGATTGTATATTCCATGGTATTTCAAAATTATAGATATACAGGTATTTTACGTGATAGTAATGTTAACTGTGTTGATACTTAGAAATAATGGAGAATAATGTCAAGTAAAAACTTGAGTATATAAATAATATACATACAATGA
>NW_007819699.1:0-868 GCF_000696425.1 Galeopterus variegatus | reverse complement strand
CTATTACTGAAGAAATTTCTGTATCTGAAACATTATCAATTCAGGAAAAAAAATAAACCATGATTGGAATCCATCAGATCCAGCCATTTCCCTTGGGGATGAGTGATTCTCTATATCAAGATCAGGTGTCGGGTCCTCAGGCCACATGGTTTCTGATGACAGCTGTTCCACTTCGCATGGCACTTGGAGAAGTCGCACATCAGAGGCATCACAAGGCTTTTCATGATAATGGCTGTGGATAAAAATGTTCATGAGTCAAATTGGGAAACAAGAAGAACTCTCTCTGACTCCTAGTCACTGTTGCTGGGTGGGAAAAGAGAAGGTCCTTGGGACAAAGGAATAAAGGTGTAATCTAGTGTTTGGCAGGTGAACAGAGCCATCTAATAGACACGCCTGCACTGAACGACCAAACCCTACTCAGCATCCAGGGTCTCAGGGTGCTCTGCAAAGCAGAACTAATAACACGGCACCTGATCAATACCACAGCACCATGAAAGGCCAGACTAAGTAGGTGTGAGCCCTACCTCTGCTGAGCAAGTCTGATGATCCGTGAAAGTGTTGTTGTGTTTTGCCACTTGAATCCTTGGCTTAGCAATTAGGGCCACTCCTCAGATTCATGCACAATTTGTGTGTGTGTGTGTGTGTGTGCATGCATGCCTGTAACTCTCTGTAATTGGACAAAGAAGAAGTATTCACCTCAAAGGCAGCATTATTCACGTATAAATGAAGGCACACACATAGTACAAGCCATCTAGTGGATGATCTGAGTGAGTAGTCCTTCCTATTGTTATTGTTTTTAATTTCACATCCTGTATAGGCTAGAAAGATATAAACCTATAATTCTAATTCTGGTTTCCTTAATATCTAG
>NW_007819698.1:0-868 GCF_000696425.1 Galeopterus variegatus | reverse complement strand
ATAAAGAAAACTAACATCTAGAATAAGGGTTCTCAATTTTTTGTGTGTTTAAAATTTCCCTGGTGTATGTGATATAATGTAGTCACAGTTCCATTCTCAGAAAATCAGATTTAGTAGTTCTGGAATAGAACTCAGAAATATGCATTTAAAAAAATTCCCTATAATTCTATGGTAGTAGTTTCATAGCCCAGCTTGAGAAAAGAAAAAAAGAAAAGGCAGAAAAGGGCATTGCATAGTTCTGTGTGAAATTTCTTATATTATCAAAAACAAAAACTAAGAGTCAAAGGAAAGAAGTGACAAAAATGATCCTGGAGAAACAAGCAGGGATAATGTTGGGTCCTGTAGGCTATAAGGAATGGGACTTTTTCTTTAGAGTCATAGGAAGGCATAAAAGGCTTGAGGAATAATTGATATGACCAGATATACATTTTAGAAAAAATAACTGGTTGCAGAGCAGAGACTGGTTTCCATGAGAAAGGCTGAAAGTGAAGGGTCCAGTTAATAGCTTCAGTTGTCTTGGTGAGAAAACATGTTAACTAGAAATAGGGTAGTGATGGTGGAGATGGAAAGAATATAGAATTGAAGAAAATGGAGGAAGAAAACGGTCAGGATTTAGTGATGTAAATGATACAGAAGGAGTAAATTTAGGGCAATGTCAGGGTCAGCGTAACAAACCCAGGTCTTGGTTTGTGCAGGTGTGTGGAAGATGGACCCATCACAGCCATGAGAAATGCTGGAGAAGAGTATGGCTTTGGGGATGATGAGGCGAGGTGGGAGGACCGTGAGTGATATCTCTAACACGATGGGCTTAAATGAGACACTAAAATGAAGCTATTAAATGAGCCTCACAGAGGAGACTGGTAGATGT
>NW_007819697.1:0-868 GCF_000696425.1 Galeopterus variegatus | reverse complement strand
CTTTATAGATGGTTACCCAAATCCAACAAATATGCCTTTTAGTAATTTAAAAAACAGCATAAGACTTAGCAAAATACCTTGCCGTAGAGTTAAATTATTCTTGATGTTTCTTAAGATATAAAGTCACAAATCATAGACTTTTTAAAGTTTAGGGCCCAGAAGTTGCAAATACATGCCTATGATGACCGGACAAGGAATATAAATGAGCAAAGTAGGCCAGATGTAGAAAGCATAGCAGTGCAAGGGCTGTGCAAACAGTGGCTGTCATTCAGCCTGGGCGTTAGGAACAGGAGGAGGAGCTGCAAGCCTGTGGCCAGCTGGGGAGGATGCGCCCCAGCGAAAGGCTGCAGCCACTTCTTGTCTTCAAATGATCATTGTTTCCAGCATCGCTGGGTCTTATGATTCTTTTCAAAAGAGATAAAAAACACAAGTTATCACTGGGGAAAAAATTACCTGCTCTCTAAACACTGAAAAACCAATAACTAGAAGGTGTTAAACTCTGCCTCGATCATGACGTGCTGGTCAAATAAAACATGCACTCTCATTTCACCCCAGCTCTCATTTTAGAACTGAGGAAATAAAGATCCCGTATAAGTAAATCAAGTGTACAAGGCCCTACAATTAGGAAACAGGAGACTTGGTAATTATAATCCCCATTCATGCACCTGGAAACTATGAGACATTAGAAATAAGGATTCACATGAAATCCTTTTTGCATAAAAATTGTTAATTTTTGGCAATTGACTAAAACGAGGTACAGATAGTTTTGTAGTGGAAATGAAATGCATATGAGTTAAAAAGAAGTCTTTTGTTTGTTTATTTAGACATTCAAAAGACAAAAGCTAAATGAATGCAAAATTCATTCAGT
>NW_007819696.1:0-868 GCF_000696425.1 Galeopterus variegatus | reverse complement strand
TGTTTGTATAGTTATTTATTTATTTATTTTATTAGCTCCCACACATAAATGACAACATGCAATATTTCTCTTTCTATGCCTGGCTTATTTCACTTAATATAATTTTCTCTAAGCCCATCCATGTTGCTGCAAATAGTCGTATTTCATTCTTTTTTATAGCAGAGTAGAATTCTGTTGTGTAGAGATACTACAGTTTCCTTATCCACTCATGCAATGATGGACATTTAGGCTGGCTCCAACTCTTGGCTATTGCAAGTAGTGGTGCAATACCCATGGCAGTGCAGGTATCCTTTCTACAGGATGATTTCCATTCTTCTGAGCATATTCTCAGCAGTGGAATAGCTGGGTCACATGGTAGATCTATTTGTAATTGTTTGAAGAACCTCCGTACCATTTTCCATAAAGGCTGCACCATTTTGCAGTTCCACCAACACTGTATGAAAGTTCCTTTTTCTCTGCATCCTCGCCAGCATTTATCATTCTCAGTGTTTTGGATGATAGCCATCCTCACTGGAGTGAGATGGTATCTCAAAGTGCTTTTGATTTGCATTTCCCAAATGCTGAGTGATGTTGAGCATTTTTTCCTGTGTCTGTTGGCTATTCGTGTATCTTCCTTAGAGAAATGCCTATTCAGCTCCTTTGTCCATTTTTTAATTGGGTTACTTGTTTGTTTCTTTTGCTGTAAAGTTGTTTGAGTTCCTTGCATATTCTGGATATGAATCCTTTGTCAGATATATATTTTACAAATATTTTCTCCCACTCTGTTGGTTGTCTTTTTGCTCTGTTGTTTCTTTTGCTGTGCAGGAACTTTTTAGTTTGATATAATCCCATTTGTTTATTTTTCCTTTGGTTGCCTGTGTTTTTGAGG
>NW_007819695.1:0-868 GCF_000696425.1 Galeopterus variegatus | reverse complement strand
AAAAAAAAAAAAAATTAGCTTTTCTTTGAGGAACAGCATATGGGGTGCTGAGAGGAAAAGACAACTGGGCAATGGAAAGAAAGAAGAAGAATCAAAGATAATATTCTTACAGAGCCAACCAAAGATGTTTTCCCTAAGTCTAAAAGAGCTGGAACTCATAAATTCTCCACCAAGAATAAATTTCTCTCTTTCTTTCTCTTGTTTCTCTCCAGAGGTTAGATAAGATTTTGTCTGTAATAACCAGGGAATTTTCTCACTATTAAATGGGAACAGCTATGTGAATTTCAATATATAGATTACATTAATCTATGTCATAACCAAGTTCTTAGGATTTTCCAATCTAATTCTTCTATTGAATGGCTATCAAACTGTTTTTGTTTAAATGAAATTTCTTAAATGACCAATAGGTGTAGCTGTTAAAACAAGAGCTGCTGGAATACTACTCAGCAACAAAAAGAAAAAAATAAAACACTGATATACACAACAACTTGCATGAATTTCAAGGAAACTATGCTGAGTGAAAAAAGTCAAACTCAAAAGGTTGCCTACTGCATAGTCCCATTTATATAATATTCTTCAAATGACAAAATTATAGAGATGCAGAACAGATCAGTGGTTGCCAAATCACAAGTCAAGAATGAGAGGGCGACATGTCTTCAAAAGGGTAGCATGAAGGATACTCATTATGACTGTCCTATAGCTTGACTGTGATCATCACAAGAATCTACATATGATAGAATTGCATAGACATAAATACACACATACACACACAAATGAGTGCATGTAAAACTGTTGAAATCTGGGGCTGGCCCGGTGGCGCACTGCTACAGTGCACCGCTTGGGAGCGCGGCGGTGCTCCCGCCGAGGG
>NW_007819694.1:0-868 GCF_000696425.1 Galeopterus variegatus | reverse complement strand
AAAAAAAAAAAAACTTTCAGAAAGGTTCATTTTTACAGACATGCTTTTTAATGGAAAATTACTGATCCTTGAGATGGCTTGAGAGTTGGGGGGACAGGTACACTTGTTAGTGTTTGTTTAGTGAGTGCTACCTGCGGGTCACTTTTGCTTGAGTTTGACCGTCTTTATTTGCTCTTACCACAAAAACAGATCTGAATGCTTTTTCCCCCAGGAAATTCTCTTATTTGGACATTAATATTTTCAGCATAGCATGAACACATACAGTAAAATTCAATCTTTGCCCTAATCTGACTTAAATTTAAAAAACACAAACAATAAAAAAAAAAACTTTAAACATGCAATAGCTGCCATTACCTTAACCAAATTTTTACTTATTAAATTGATTTGTTGCTTTACTAACATAAGGAAAATCTTCAGTAGTCCTGTTCATTAGAGATACAACTTTTCAAAACAGATTTTGAAATTTTAAAAACAAAAATGTATAATCCTATAAAAGAACTCTGACTTTAAAGAGCTGACACCTGAATCCTGCGTCCGTTGCAAAGCAGCCCTGCATTCAAAGGGCCTGTGCTAACACCTCCCAGTTGCTTCCTAAGTCCTGGTGTAGCCACTAAACACAGTTCTTTTCAACTTGGTAATTCAGATGAGAGAATGACGTGAGCATGCAGCAAAAGCCACGTGGTTTCTGAATATTTTAAAGATTATTTTTATAGTAAACTGCCAGTGAAATAAGACTGAGCTAATAAGCTTTTTGGCGGGAAGAAGGAGTACTTTTTGCCTTCTTATCATGAGATGAGATGTCGTGGTAAATGCCGTGGTATTGGAAATAAATTCAGAAACAGATTTCAGAATCTTGTATGATCTGTAC
>NW_007819693.1:0-868 GCF_000696425.1 Galeopterus variegatus | reverse complement strand
TATGAGAAATGACATAATCAGCTAATACTATTAAACTCACACTTCTTGTTGTGTTTACCTATTGTGGCTTTTAGTCATCTTTGCTTTTATTCTACTTCTAGGGCAGCATCTCACCTCAGGCCTGTGCTGTTGACTGTTGTCACTCCTGGCTTGAGAATTCACTATTCTTTGCAGTGTCATGGGAAGTTTGTCTCCTTTCCTATTCTCTTGAGTAGACCCAGCGTAGACCACAGTCCAAACAAGCAGTACAAGCACGCAGCTAATAATGAGTGTGATATAAAGATTTATTAACTGTGATTTCAGATCTTCTATTATGACTGAGCGTTTGACAACTTTTGGTTTTGAAAATTATCTCCCTTTAAAAAATGATTCGTCCTGGGCCGGCCGGGTGGCGCACTGCTATAGTGCGCTGCTTGGGAAGCGCTGCGGTGCTCCCACCGAGGGTTCAGATCCCACATACAGACCAGTTCCCGCTCACTGGCTGAGTGAGGTGCGGGAGCAACACCGAGGGCTGCGATCCCGTTGCCGGTCCCAGTCCGGTACGGGGGGCTACACTGTGGGTTGTGATCCGTTGCCAGACATGGAAAAAGACAAAAAAAAAATGATTCGTCCTTTGTTCTCAGGCCAGAACGAATGGTGTGAGGAGAGAAACAGCATCAATAAAGACCTGAACCCCAGGGTGCTGGCACTGGTCTCTCCCTTTGCAGACAGTGGGCCTGCCACACCTGTTATTAAAAGAGGTGCTCAGGCGGCAGAACAGGCAGCAACAGAGACAAGCAGCAGGAAAATGCCAGCTGCCAAGAAGAGCATGTAATTATCTCTGCTCTTTAGAGCATGGTTTCGTAACCAAGGATTGTTGAAAAATACA
>NW_007819692.1:0-868 GCF_000696425.1 Galeopterus variegatus | reverse complement strand
CCCGGCGACTTGAAGGGTGGCGCTTCCCCCACCGCCCACACCTGCCTCACCCACGCCCACGGCTGCCGCAAATGTAGCACGACGTGGAGTTGGAAAGCCCCGAGTTTCACCAGGCCTAACCACGGACTGCTTTGCAGACGCAGAACTGGCTCCGTGTTCTCCCCCAGACGGCCCCTCGTTTGATTTTGTAACTTCCAGCCAGAGTCCCAAGGCCAAGAACCAGTCCCTTGCAGCGAGATGTGCCCCCTCACTCCCCCACACACTGGAGCTACAGGCCGCCCAAATCCAGGTGGAGACAGGTCCAGCAGCACAGGTGCTATAAATATCCTAGTCCAGTCGGAGACTGAGCTCTCAGGCGGCCCCTCTCCACCCACCCGCCACTAGCCAAGCACTACTGGCCATCACAGCGCTGCAGGCGGGTCGCCCCACGGTGGTAGGAGCGGACTTCATCAGTACCAGAGGCCTGACTACCCTTCTCCAACAGCCCCTGACGGCCCAACCTGAGGGCTTGCCCTTTACTCTACTCTGGATCCCTATCTCTCAACTGCATACCTGTCCCGGCCCCTCCACCCCCAGGATTTTTAGAAGACTTCTCCCAGGGACCCCACACTGTGGCCAGTCTTCAGGAAATACAGAATCCTCCTTCGAGGGGCCGGCCCTTGGCTCAGGCCGGCCCGTGGCTCACTCGGGAGAGTGGGGTGCTGACAACACCAAGGCCGCAGGTTCGGATCCTATATGGGGTTGGTCAGTTAGCTCAGTGGGCGAGCATGGTACTGACACCACCAAGTCAAGGGTTAAGATCCCGTTACTGGTCATCTTTCAAAAAATAAAAATAATGGGGCCGGCCCGGTGGCGCACTGGATAGTGC
>NW_007819691.1:0-868 GCF_000696425.1 Galeopterus variegatus | reverse complement strand
TCCTCTCAAACTTTATAATGTCTCACATTTTACATTTAGTTTTTATTGTTCCTGAGCTCAGCCCTCCCTGATGGGCTGCAAGTATGGGTTGCTTCTGCCCAACTGCTTTTTCTTATATTAAAGCATTATTTCTTTTCTGACAAATGCTAATTTTTAAGTCAATGTTCTTGCAGTCACTGAAGTCCTTTTTTTTTTTAGTCTGGAAGCAACATGTAAGCTGAAAGCTAAGCATTTTTAACTAAAGAAATAAAAGGATAAATACTCAAGACTTTGTATTTTTTGTATAAAAGGGAATTTTCATATTTTAATTTGTGTAGCATATGTTTCTTGGGCTAAGTTGGCTTTTACACTACTAATTGTTTCTGTATTTAGGCCTTAGGAGAGTGTGGGTAATATTAAAAAAGCATCAACACAGCAGTTATCAAATGTTTACCAAGTTATTTATTTATTTATTTATTTATTTTTGTCTTTTGTCTTTTTCCCTGTCCAGCAACGGATCACAACCCTCAGTGTTGCCCCCGTACCGGACCGGGGACCGGCAACGGGATCGCAACCCTTGGTGTTGCTCCCGCGCCTCGCTCAGCCAGTGAGCGGGAACCGGTCTGTATGTGGGATCCGAACCCTCGGGCGGGAGCGCCACCGCGCTTCCCAAGCGGCGCACTATCCAGTGCGCCGCCGGGCCGGCCCCTACCAAGTTATTTAAAATGGAGTATTTGTTTTATACTCCAAAAAATATTATTATTATTATTTTTTTGGTCTTTTTCATGACTGGTAAGGGGATCACAACCCTTGGTGTGGTGTCGCCCGCACCACGCTTAGCCAGTGAGCGCACCGGCCATTCCTATATAGGATCCGAACCCGCGGCGGG
>NW_007819690.1:0-868 GCF_000696425.1 Galeopterus variegatus | reverse complement strand
GTTGCATGATGCACAGTAACATGACTATTAAGAATATTTTATTCCCTTTCAGTTGTTTGCTTTTCTGAGCCTGTAGATTTTGGAGATAGCAAATGATTTTTTAAAAATGAAACCTACTTTGACTAATGATACTTTGAGGAAATAAGCTATTTTGTAAATAAGCATAGGAGAGTTATAGAGTGGCTAAAACCTTTTGTAGTACTGGAAAGTTGTCATATCATTTTAAGATTTTATTAGGATTAGCCTGAATTCCTGTTATTTGAGTTACATTTTCTTATCCTCTTTTCCAGCGGCAGCCGATTAGGAGGCCTGGTTACAGTGTTGTGCTTCTTTTTCAATCATGGAGAGGTAGGTAGTCAAAAAATACTTTCAGAGTCGCTCCTTGAAATACAGATTTCTTCTTCTTTAAATTTAATATATAGTAGCATTCTTTAAATATTTGATCTTACTATTTTGATTTAAAATTTAAACAGTAGCATTTATTTCAAGTTAGCTTTTTATGACCATTTCATGACCATTTATATCTTATGTGATATAACTCTTAGTAATTTGAAGAAATAGTGGGTAATTGTCAATTTTTTAACTGTGAAAACTCATGTTTTAGGAATAATAGAAATAAGCCAGCCATGGATATAGTTAACTTCCTCGTGTGGGGATAACTTTTTATTGTAAGAGCTACACAGTATGTTATTATTTTAATGTATTAACCTTTGATATACTTCTAAGTGTCTTTTGCAAAATATTTTATTATACCTATAAATTTGCAAGTGTCCAAGGGCTTTCTAAAGAGAACGGCCTTGTTAAGAACATAGACTCTGGATCCAGGCTGCCTGGGTTCAACTCCTGACTCTCCCATTTAGTGGCTGTA
>NW_007819689.1:0-868 GCF_000696425.1 Galeopterus variegatus | reverse complement strand
AAAACTCTAAAATATATTTGGTTGTTTGATTCACTTTAAGAGGGTGCAGAGTCATTATGGAAGCTCTGAGGGAGCCTGCTAATCCACCCAGTGTTTCCAGTGCCCGCTTGTGTGTATGACTTAAGGAAGCGCAGTAATGGCTGTTGCAGTGGAGAAGAGGCCTTTGAAGGCTTGAGTCTCCCCTGGCTCTCCAGAGTCCAGCTCATGTTTCTCTTCTGCACTGCTCTCCTTCATTTTGTGTGGTCCTTGAACTAACCCCATACCTAACCCCCTCTGATAAGAGTATTTGCTCAGCATTTTATACTGCTCACAGCTCTCTACTGTCTCCCCCTACCTCCCGCCCCCCATGTCCAAACTAAAGGCAGGGACTGAGGGGGGCTTTTAGCCACAAGCTCTCTCTGCCCCAAGGGTACATGGCCCTCCTGAGCCAGCTGATCTTCCTCAGAGGCTTTGCATTGTGTTAGAAATGCTCAGTTTAAATTAACCCTGATGTGGAGACATTGCGGCAACCTCTTCCCTGAGGGCCTATGAGATAAAGCCTAACTCTAGGTTTTGCTTTTCTCTACTTTGTTTATTTTTATAACATCATTATTGAGATGGGATTCACATACTATAAAATTCACACTTTTAAGCTATACAATTCGGAAGTTTTTTGTTTTTTTTTTTTTTTAAAGATGACCGGTAAGGGCCGGCCCGGTGGCGCACTTCTATAGTGCGCTGCTTGGGAAGTGCGGTGGCGCTCCCGCCGAGGGTTCGGATCCCACATGCAGACCGGCCACTCACTGGCTGAGCGAGGGGTGGGAGCAGCACTGAGGGTTGCGATCCCGTGGCCGGTCCCGGTCCGGTGCGGGCGCGACACTGAGGGTTG
>NW_007819688.1:0-868 GCF_000696425.1 Galeopterus variegatus | reverse complement strand
CTACTGGCAGCATACCCATTGCCAGAAATTACTTTTGTACCCCATGTCCCCCACCCAATTATCCCCCAACCTCCCTCCCCTCCCCTTCTTTCCCCAACTCCACTTTATAGCCCTAGGAATGTTCCCTCCCTCTGTAAGACCACCACACTACCACTACCATGGTCTTTCTTTCCTTCCTTCTTTCTCTCTTAGCTCCCACATATGAGTAAGCACATGTGGTTCTTTCTTTCTTTCTTTAATAACAGAAACCCTGAGTTCTAGCTGGGCCGTAGCATTCAAGCTAGACACGACATTTCTAAGGTTTCCTTGCAGCCTGGTATGACCATGTGACTAAGCTCTGGCCATTGGGATGTGAGCAGAGTGATGCGTCCCATTTCTGTCATGCTCTGAAGAGGAATGGGCATGTGCTCATCTTGATCTTGGGACATTGGCTGGGATACAAAGTAGTGGGAGCTGGAGCAACTCCTTTGGACCTAGAGTTGATGGACGCTCTATGCTGAGATAGAACTGCTTCATAAGCCTTGAACCACTTCTGCTTCCTCTGCCAATGCTGTTTCACGGGTGAGAAATCAACTTCTGTCCTCACTAGTCCACTGCATTTTTGTGGTCTCTTTGTTATATCAGCATTGACTGTATTCTAACTAAAACACTTATATCTTAATGCACTTTTTTATAATTGTATATATTGCATATCTTATATTTGTATACTTATTTATGCTTATGTAATTATATAATATATGTAAGTGTCTTTCACTTTAACTGACCTTTTCAGTTAACCAAGCGAACTACTAGTTCTGATAACAAGGCTATATTATTATATAATTATTTTATAATATTATAATATATACTATATGTCATTATATGTTTA
>NW_007819687.1:0-868 GCF_000696425.1 Galeopterus variegatus | reverse complement strand
ATAAACGGAACTGCCTGACAGAACCCCCGCTGCATGTGTGTGTGTTTGTTCCCTATCTGGGCGAGCAGCGGCGTGCTCGCCCATCTCTTGGAATCTCTTTTTGCCCTGCATCCTGGGGGGAGAGAAAAGGGCAATCCCTTTTGCTCCAACCCTCTAGGGAAAGGAAAAACATGTTGGGGTCCCGTGTGGCCACCAGAGATGCCCAACAGCTGGTGCCCCATGTGAGGACAGCACCTCATACCACTTTCACCTTTTCCTTTCCATGGGGACGGCCCAAAAATGCCACAAAATCCTGAAAGACAGATGACGAAGAGGCCCTGATCTACAGTGCGGAGCTTCAGAAAGAAGGACAATGTTCGAGAGAAATCTGCTATAGGGGTGAGTACCAACGGCCTCAAGGTCGTATCTTTCCTTTTACTTTCATTTTAGCTCCTCTTTTCAGTAAACCTGAACCACTTGAAGATACATGGGGAAATTCCATAGATCAACTAAAACTTTCATTTCAAGCCTACCCTGTTAATGTTAATCTGGGGGGCAACAGACCAGCCCCTTGGTCCGGAACTGCAGATCAATATATTACAGGAATCCAACAGGTGGCAATCCCACCTCCTTACCAAGACCAAGTCAGGGCTGCCACCTTAGCTTCCTGGGCAAAGCTCGCAGAGGGCCCCACGGAGCCCCCAATTGCTGGAATAACCCAGAGGCCCAATGAAGACCTCCCTTCCTTTATTGTTAGGGTAGAGCAAAATATACAAAGAAAATTTCCCCCCCAGGCCACTCAGAGATCAGTTTGTTAAGAGGCTTGTGTGGGATGGAATGACCACTGATCATAAGTTGGCTTGTGCAGGCTTAAGGGACCGATCCATGG
>NW_007819686.1:5921-6437 GCF_000696425.1 Galeopterus variegatus | reverse complement strand
TTGGTTGACAGTGTTTTTCTTTCAGCACATTAAATATATCATTCTACTGCCTTCTGGCCTCTATAGTTTGTGATGAGAAATCAACTGTTAATCTTATTGAGGATTTCTTTTTTCATGACCAGTCACTTTTGTCTTGCTTCTTTTAAGATTCTCTCTTTGTGTTTCAACAGTTTAATTATAATGTGTGTTGGTGTGGCTCTCTTTGAGTTTATCCTGATAGAAGTTGGCTAGACTTTTTGGATGTGTAGATTCATATCTTCCATCAAGTTTGGGAAATTTTTGGCCACTATTTCTTCAAGCCTCTTTGCCACTTTCTCTCTCTTGTTACGTTTTGGGACTTCCATAGTGTGTATGTTGGTAAGCTTAACGGTGTCCCATAGATTCTTTAAAGTCTGTTTATTTTCCTTCATTCTTTTATAAGTATTTCTGCTCCTCAGACTTGGTTATATCAATTGACCTGTCTGTAGTGTGAGGGGCATTATTTTCCCTTTACAAATAATGATGATCTATAAGTTC
>NW_007819686.1:0-868 GCF_000696425.1 Galeopterus variegatus | reverse complement strand
TTTTTGTGGTATCAGTTGGAATATCCCTTCTCTATTTCTGATTTTAGTTATTTGAGACTTCCCTCTTTTTTTCTTAGTTAATCTAACTAAGCATTTGTCAATTTTGTTGACCTTTCAAAAAAACCAATTTAGTTTCATTGATTTTTTTTGTATTGTTTTTCTATACTCCATTGAACTTACTTCTGCTGTAATCTTTATTATTTCCTTCCTTCTACTAACTCTTGGTTTAGTTTGTTCTTTTTATAGTTGCTTGATGTGTAGAGTTAGATGATTAAATTTGAGATCTTTCTTTTTTAATGTAAGCATTTAGCACTATAAAATTCCCTCTCAGTACTGCTTTCATTCTATTTCATATGCTTTGATATGTTGTGCTTTTGTTTTCATTTATCTCAGGATATTTTCTATTTTCTCTTGTGATTTCTTCTTTGACTCAATTAAGAGTGTGTGATTTAGTTTCTATACATTTTGGCTTTTCCAGTTTTTCTTCTGTTATTATTTCTATTATTATTCTACCTTGGTTGGTAAATTACTTTGTATAATTTCAATCTTCTTTAAAAAATTTTAATATTTGTTTTGTGGACTAATGTGATCTATCCTGGAGAATATTTCATGTGCACTTGAGGAGAATGTATATTCTATTGTTTGGTGGACTGTTCCATATATGCCAGTTAAGTCCAATTGATCTGTGTTGTTCAAGTCCTCTGTTTCCTTATTGATATTCTGTGTGATTATTCTATATATTATTGAAAGTGAAGTATTGACATCTACATTAGTGGGTTGCTGTCTATTCCTTCAATTCTGTCAAACTTGGTTTCATATATTTGGTAGCTCTGATGTTAGATGCATATATATTTATACTTGTTATATC
>NW_007819685.1:0-868 GCF_000696425.1 Galeopterus variegatus | reverse complement strand
GATGTGAGTTGAATTTAATACTTTTCACCTCATATAGTCTAAGTGAGAGCCAAGCACTAAATCGTGGTCCTATCTTGGTCAATCCAATTATTGATTGCGCTTCCTAAGAGGTATGTATTTAAGGATGGTTGATTGAAATCTGTATTGAAATACATGTATTCCCTGTATTGTGTAGCCTTGTTCACAAAGAAGGGTCAAGGTCACATGTCCCTGCTTTCCATGTGACTGTTCACATTGTCTCATCCTATATGACTCCTGAGGTCTCCAGGTTTTCAGACATACTCATTTTCACTTACAATAACACTGACCCCCCAAAACCAGTGGCTATAACCTTTAGTGGCTTGGAGAAGGAGATGTCCATGGCCATTCTAGCCCTTCATTTATTCAGCAAATAGTTTTTGAGTATCTGTCATGTGTCAGGGATGCCAGTTCTAGGTAGTGGGGATAAAGTGGTGACTGAATCCCTGTCTTGTGGAACTTTTTGCCTGGTAGGGGAAAGAGGGTGGCAGGGAGAGACCGTAAATAAAATAAATACATGAAATAAATGGCATATTGAATGAAGATTAGCACTGTGGAGAGAAATAAAGTAAGAAAGGGAGATAGAAATGCTGAGGCTTTTGGTGGTGGTGATGGTGTGTGTGTATTGATATTTCTAATAGAGTGGTCAAGGAAGGCCCCATTGAGAAGGAAGCATTTGAGCAGATACCTGGAGGAGGCGATGGATGGGTGGCTAAGTGTCTGTGGGGAAGAGCATTCAGGCAGAACCGAGAGCAGGAGCAACAGCTCTGTGTGGGGACTACGCCTGGCGTGTCTGGGGAGCACAGGTTGTCCAGTGTGCTGGAGCTGCATGTGTGGTGGGGAGGGCAGC
>NW_007819684.1:0-868 GCF_000696425.1 Galeopterus variegatus | reverse complement strand
ATTTTATTCCCCTCCCCTGTTTTTTCTTACTGCGTTAGCTAGGATTTCCAGTACAATGTTAAAAAGGAGTGGTGAGAGGAAATATCTCCTCCTTGTTCCTCGTCATAGTGAGAAAGTTTCTAGTTTCTCACCATTAAGTATGACTTACCTGTAGTTTTGTGTTGTTTTACAACACAAAATTTTCTTTATCAAGTTGAGGAAGTTTCCCTCTCAAAATAGCTAAATTTTAAATATGGACATGAATAAATAGAATATAGTATTACAGGTATTAATAAATGTGCGTTAAAAAGATTCAAAGAAGAAATACTTAAAAATCTCTTGACTCAAGAAGATCTTGTAGAGAAGAGTGCACACAGAAAACAGCAAGTAACTTAATGAACTTTACTTCCAAAAACTCTGATTTATTTTTATGTACCTCAATCAATAAGTAAAATTTACTTTCCTATTTATGCAGGCTACAGAGGCATAAATAAATAAATTTAGATCTGGAAGAGCCTAATATGTGTTCATAATGTTTTATTTGTCTTGTATTGTAAACTGCTGTGCTATTTACACAACAATTGTTGAGTGTGTATACTCTGTGCTGTAAGCCCTAAAAAGGTAAACAAAACAATTTCTAAGTTCAAAGGATGATAGGATATATCAGCCTAAAATAACATATAATAGCACTGAATGAAGAAAGAGAGGGATGCAATATATTAGGCAGAAAGAGATTAGTGAGAATTAGATTCAATATTCTAAGCAGGCTTTTGCTCTTAAAGTGTCTTCTATTTAAAAGCTCTGCTTGGATAAGGTCATGGGTAGAAAACCCTGCTAGATCTGACAGTAAGCAAATAGGCTCAATTAAAGTTTCACATTTTCTAATAAA
>NW_007819683.1:0-868 GCF_000696425.1 Galeopterus variegatus | reverse complement strand
AGAAGAGGGAATGGCATACTGAAGCGTCCACAGGAATGAGTACAACCTAATGGGTAAGAATATGGATTCTTAAGCCAGAATGCCTGGGTCCCAGTGCAAATTATGCTACCTTGGGCAACTTACTTAGGCTCTGTGAGCTTCAGTTTTCTGATCTGTAAAAGGAATAAGGGCAGCTTCTGATAGATTCTGAACATAACTGGCACCATTTTAGGCAAGGCCAAGCACAAAATGGCCCCAACCTCCCCCACTTCCTTTTACTAGAAACCTCGTGATTTCTGAGAAACAGAAACCCTTTTGCTTCCACAAGCGTGCAATTCTCCACCCTGGAAGCATAGCTTCTGCATTAGCATAATGCCGATGCTATACGAAGTTATTACCACCCTGATTGTATCAGCCAGCCCTTGGTGCCCTACAGTTCATATAAGCTCTCCCACCCCCACATCTGGTGCTGTCTTCCACTTCAAGCACAGCCAAGCAGAATCTTTTCCTTTAATAAAGTTTGATCGGTACTCGGGATCTCGGCTCACTTTCTTTCATTTTGGTGCCACAACCTGGGAAAGATTCTGCCCAAGGCTGTTGGACAATCCCCGTCTGGATTGATTGGCCCTCAGCCACTCTTCCCAGACTTACTGAGCTGGGTATATTCAGAACTCTCTCCTTTTGCATTTTCAGAACAACTCATCCAACACTGGCTCCAATTCAGGGTGAGTCAGTGGGTCAGTCCTTTCTTGCCATGGGTTCCCCCAACTCGCTCTCTCTTGCTACTTCTAGAAGCCCAGGTGCCTGGCCAAAGGAACCTCTCTCATGCCTCCCAACTATTGGAGGATGCTCTTCTAGCCAGTCGGTGGCTTTTCTCTCTAAAAAAAGG
>NW_007819682.1:0-868 GCF_000696425.1 Galeopterus variegatus | reverse complement strand
GGAAAACAAGTTCTGTACTGCAGCCTCCGTGGTAAAGCAATGAAAAAGGCCAGCCAATTTCCATAAATTAACCAAAAGCAGTCCTTTGAATCCCGTAAGGGAAGGGGCAGGTGCCATCCAAACATCTCCCAGTCCTGGCCTCCTCTTTTATTTTTTTATTTTTTATTTTTTTCCTTTTTGTCTTTTTTCGTGACCGGCAATGGATCGCAACCCTCAGTGTCGCGCCCGTACCAGACCGGGACCGGCAACGGGATCGCAACCCTCGGTGCTGCACCCACACCTCGCTCAGCCAGTGAGCGGGAACCGGTCTGTATGTGGGATCCGAACCCTCGGCAGGAGCGCCAAGCGGCACACTGTAGCAGTGCACCACCGGGCCGGCCCGTGGCCTCCTCTTTTAAAAAGCGAGCACATTAAGATGTTTGAAAGCATCTTGGGGAGGTCACAGGATAGCTTTCAAGTTCCATGAGCAGAAGAATCTTCTCTGGTGTATTAAATTCCGAATTCATGCCTTGGTTTGCTTTACCTTTCTTTTGAGTGTCTGAAGGGGTCTCAAGGACTTTGAACCATGGTTTGGGACACTATGGAAATGTATGTCTTAGGTTCTGTTTTGAATCCTGAATCAAAACCAGCGTGAAAATTCCTGGTTGCCTTTTCCTTTCTCTTCTTTTTTTTTTTTTGTTAACCCAATTAGGAATTCAGACTTGAGAAGCATTAGGGATGCCGCAGCACGTCAAGATGTTTCTGGCTTTTGTGGCTGTGGACTTATGAAAATAAATCCCAGTCACCGGGATCTGTTCCTAATTAAGTAAACAAGCACCGTGATGGAACATGCACCTCCTTCCCTGGGACTCGTTTTGTTTTATGGAGA
>NW_007819681.1:0-868 GCF_000696425.1 Galeopterus variegatus | reverse complement strand
AATTAAATTAAATTAAGTTAATTAAGTTAACGTCACATAAACTATGAGGTAAGTTTTTTTTAAAAAAGGAGAAAAAATGAATTTAAGAAAGGGTCATTGGAAATTAGTGCGGGGGGTACAGAGTTTCAAAGTTGGCTGGCCACTTAGCTCAGTTGGTTAGGGTAGCCTGTCGATGACACCAAGATCAAGGGTTTGGATCCCCATACTGACCAGCTGCCAAAAAAAAAAAAAAATGTTAAGGAGGTTTTTACAGGAGGCAGGTAATTAAATGAGAGAAATCAGAAGATTCAAGAGAAGATTATACCTCATAAAATTCAGACATTTCTTATAGTGAGGAGTAGCTGGCACTAATAGCAAACAGGGTTTTTTGTTTGTTTGTTTTTTGCAAATGAAGAAAGCTTGATTTTTTTTTTAATACGCTAGGAAAGGACCCAGAGGGGTCTAAAATATTGAAGACTAGAGAGAAGGTAAAAATGTGGTGGCCAAAAAACAGGTTGATCAGAATTGAGATGAGAGGGGCTCTAGAGGGGAATTTGGCAGACAAAGGACCTGGCTCCTGATGGACAGTATCTTTCACGTCAAGCAGCAAGGTGCTCACCCACAGCAGTAAGGAGGAATCAATCAAAAGAGATGAAGGTGTTCTTCAGGGAGCTGCCCTCTTTCCAGTATTCATGCAGCCCAGTGTTTCCATAAAGAATCTAGCCTCACAGAAGCCAAGACAGCTGCACCACATCATCGGAACTGAAGAAGAAAACAGAAGGTATCTCTGAGTGCAGTTTAGTGTTTCATCCTTGCAATGAAATGTTCATAAAAGTCCCAAGCCTATACTTGAAACACAGTTACACACCTGATTCAAACACATTTTTTT
>NW_007819680.1:0-868 GCF_000696425.1 Galeopterus variegatus | reverse complement strand
GAAAATGCTGATTTAAAGGGCATTAGTGCTGCTACTCATGTATGGTGGAAACAAAATTTTTATTTCCATTTGAATATTTATGTAACAAAAATTCTAAATCCTATTTTTTTTTCTGGATAATTGCTGACATCTCTACTGTGTTTTATACATGTTTTTGCTGCTTTTATCCAGGAACTGTAATGGAACAATTTCTGTGTATTTGCTTTGTTGAGCAAAGCAAAATGAGAACTTTAGCTTAATATTTATATTAAGCTTAAGCACAAGATACATGAAAAAGAGAAATAAAGAAGCATGATAAATTGAGTTTTTGATAACCGCAAAGGACATCAGATCGAATAAAGACTGGACTTTAATCTTACATTTTATTTTTTTATTTTTTATTTTTATTTTTTTAAAGATGACCAGTAAGGGGATCTTAACCTTTGACTTGGTGTTGTCAGCACCACGCTCACCCAGTGAGCGAACTGGCCATCTCTATATGGGATCCGAACCCGTGGCCCTGGTGCTATCAGCACCGCACTCTCCCGAGTGAGCCACAGGCTGGCCCAATCTTACATTTTAGAATTTGTCACAGTAAGTCCACAGTGTCCAGAAGTAGGTCTTAATCCTAAACTGAAATGTCTTGCTATGCTGTTATAACATGGAGTTTGGTGGAGAAAGTGAAGTTAACTTATTCTTCAACATGTTTATGTTTTTATCAAACTATGTTTAAATCAACTGTAAAATGAACTGTTTGGCTTTAAAGATCAGATTCTGACTTGGGAGGTAAAATGTTTGTACTATGATCATTAAAATAAATTTCTCTAGATACCTGATTTTATTCTGCTTTATACAATAAAGAATGAAACCATATTTTCTAATGAAAAAT
>NW_007819679.1:0-868 GCF_000696425.1 Galeopterus variegatus | reverse complement strand
GCATCCCTTTACTTCTTGATTTTGCAGTATTAATACATTGCAGTTTGCAATATTACTATGTGCTGTGTGTTGCTATGTTATAAAGATATTCTTCTTTTGATGTTTTACTTTTTGTCTTTCCGGATTTTTTTTTTTTGTATTCCTTTAAAATTAGTAATAAAGAGTGCTCTTCTCATTAGATACTTTAGTGGGTTTGATGGATAAACACACCACACATTGAATTGTGTCAGCTGCTACTAGTAACCAGATAGGGAGTCAGTGCTCAGCTGTGTTCACACACACAGAGCTAGGCCTAGACATACTTTCATTGTGTTACTTACTTCAGCTGGGCAAGAACCAGACTTGTAACTAGCCCTCCCCCCCTTTTCTTTTGCTTAGAACTGCTTTCCTCAATAGCTCCCCACTGCAGGATTCCTTTCAGAGCTCAAGCCCTGAGCGTTTATGTGGCATGTACGTTAAGAGAGTTCTTTTTATCAAAGTACAGATCTTTTCTTCTTGATTTGGCATCTGACTGTGGTTATTTCTATTATTAAACATCAATGATTCATATTATATAACAGTAGTTATTCAGAATGAGAAGGTATAATATAAAGTAATAAGGTACCTTCAACTATGCATTGCTTTATGGCACCTGGATGATTTAATTTTTTTTCTCGTATTTCATTTCTAGCTGTCCCTATCATTTCCATTGAATTGCACAGACAGTATTTCCCTTACATAAAAATTTATCATTTTTTTTCTTAAAGAAAAACATTGAAAAGGGCAATAGATTCCAACCCCTTGAATATTGACTTTTTTTTTCTTTACACAAATACTTGAAAATCCTTGTTAATTAGAAACAAAACAGCACCTCCCACATTCATCTTGC
>NW_007819678.1:0-868 GCF_000696425.1 Galeopterus variegatus | reverse complement strand
TTGTTGCTCTTGGAAATGCAATCAATACTCTGGTATCACAGCGCACGGCTCACAGGATCACACTGTCTCCTGTCACGGCCGCTCCAGACCTGTCGCCATCTTAGAATCAAATGTTGTAATTTTTGGATTAGTTTCTCTTACCTTTAATGTTTCAGCCTTTCAGTTCAATATTCTAAGAGATTTCATTGACTTCAACCTTCCAAACTTCTGTTTCATTTTAAAAACTATCTTTCTTTCTTTTTTTCCTTTTTGTCTTTTTTTGTGTCTGGCAACGGATCACAACCCTCAGTGTCGCGCCCTACCAGACCAGGACCGGCAACGGGATCGCAACCCTCGGTGTTGCTCCCGCACCTCACTCAGCCAGCGAGTGGGAACCGGTCTGTATGTGGGATCCGAACCCTCAGCGGGAGTGCCATCGTGCTCCCAAGAGGCGCACTGTAGCAGTGCGCCACCGGGCCGGCCCTAAAAACTATCTTTAAAATCATGTTTACTAATAGGTTTTTCTTGTTCTTATGGTTTCTATCTTAGTGTCCTGTTCTTGTTTAACGAATGGAATATATTCTTTCTTTAAACAACTTTACTGAGGTACAATTTACACACTCTAAAATCACTCACTTTAAATGTACGATTCAATGGTTTTTAGTAAATTTAGAGTAGTGCAGCCACCACCACAATCCAGGTCTGGAATGTTTCCATCACCCCCAAAAGCTCCCTGTAGTCATCTGCAGTCAATTCCCACGCCCTTTCTCAGCCCCAGATAACAACTGATCTGCATTCTCTTTTTACAGATTTGCATTTTCTGGACATTTTACATAATGGAATCATATAATATGTACTCTTTTGCACCAGTTTTCTTTTTCTGTTTTTC
>NW_007819677.1:0-868 GCF_000696425.1 Galeopterus variegatus | reverse complement strand
ACCGCACATAGATATTATTTAGAGAAACAGCATTAGACTTTCATTTAAAAGAATTCAGTTCAGCTCAATGTCATAAACAAAGCCAAAGTGTTCGGCATTGTATCTTTCACAATTCCAAGGAACTTGTTGGGGGGAGAGATTTTAGGGGGGCCCAAAAGGTAGTGCAGCAAAAGTCTTTAAAAGCACTGTGGACAGAAAAGTCACCTTGGCAAAATATTCCAGCTTCTACCCTAGCTCTCCAGCCAGGGTAAACACAGACACACTTTTTCCTGCAACACACTCTATGCAAATTGTTCGCATTTTCTTCTTACAAGTCCTGTAGAGTTTGTATTATTCATGAGCTAACCAACTTCACAGCTAGCCTTTCACCTTGTTACATATTTCTGCATTTTCAGAGCTAATCCAGTCTGCCTAGCACCTTTCCCGGCTGCATTGTGTAAGATGACAATGGAGCCATTAAAAGCATTGTCTCTGATAGGGAGAGAATCCACAACTAAGCAAAGAGATTATACTAATGAGGGAATCAAGACAAGTATCCCCAAATCCATTGGCCCTTCTGTTTTCTTTCTTTTAAAAAAAAATTGTTTCTATTTTCACACACCATGCAAAGTATTTAGATGCATCTACAAAATAAAAAATTGTTTGAATATTTGACTAATATTTTTAACCATAAAAAAAATATTTAAAAGACACTTGAGGTGACCTTGCTCAGGTTTTCTGCACAATCTCTTCTCTTAACCCTGTAATACCCCTCTTCTAGCACACTGCTAATACTGACCTAGGCTGTGAATAGCCAGTAAAGTGCACGGTGCTGGGTAATTTTGCAGAGACAATATGTTTATTCATTTCAAATGTTGTGTTAAGAATC
>NW_007819676.1:0-868 GCF_000696425.1 Galeopterus variegatus | reverse complement strand
GAAAGGTAACTTCTTTCTCACACCTTACAAACCTATTTCTCCTATTGAATCCCCCATTTTATTTAATGGAGTATAGTATGTCATTCACCCCAGAAAAATCTTGTAATCATACTTGACATCTTTTCCAATTTTTCTTTATCCAATCAGTCATAAATTATTCTGTATTTCATATTTTAAAGTCTCATGAGTTTAAATATCAATGGTTTTAATCTGAGTCACTACTTAATTTACTATTTTCATAATATTAATTTATCTCCATAAATTTATCCTCTAAAATAAAAATCTGGTCTTGAATTTTTTTTCGTCTAAAATGTTTGATGGCTCTACACTGTGTTCATGATAAAAATCTAAATTATTTGGTAGATTATAAAGGTCCCCTGAGATGTGGGCTCTGTCTCTTCAATCTACCTAACAAACGAAAGTTATCATTTGATTTAATTCAGTATCTAATCTTATTCTTTCCTCTTTCTGGATCAGTGCACACACATGAACTCTCACTCATTTTTCTTTACCTGACTAGCTCCTACTCATTCAAGCATCAATTCTAATTAATTCCTTAAGGAAACATTCCCTAACAGCCCCTAGCTGACTTAGAATACCTTCATAATTCTTCCTTAGTCCTTCATGACTTCATTTGCATAACACTTATCAAAATATATGGTAACTCTCTGTATAATTACTGTCTATGACCATAAACTCTAAAATGTTTGAGAATGAGACTCTGCATTTTATTTCTGACTCCCTAGACTCTGTCCCCATACTAGGTAAACAGTAGTACTCAGTAAGGTGGTTTTGAATTAACAGAGATATGACAGGATGAATAAAGGACTGAATAAATAGAATTTTACAAAATAAATAAATAAATAAA
>NW_007819675.1:0-868 GCF_000696425.1 Galeopterus variegatus | reverse complement strand
TACTGCTTTCTGCTAACTTACAATATTATATAATGACGGGTGAGGATAAAATATGCAATAAATAATAAATTAATATTTTAAGAAATAGTTCTAACAAGTAACTTTATCCGTTATAAATATTTACTCAATTGTAAAATATTCATTGAGTTCATTCTATATTACAGTATCCGTGTTAGATACCACCTAGATCTAAGATGATAGGGGTTAATGGTAACAAAATTAGTATAGACGAGTCTCTAAAATGTGGAGTATACAATAGGCATTCAATAAAAGGTATGTTTAGTAATATTTCCTGAAGTTTCAAGCTAACAATTACAAGTGTTTAATGCCATTGTACACAAGTCAGTTTATGATCACTTATAAAAACGATACAGTATGTAACTGTTTAAATTCTGGGGATAGACTGAGTCCTGTTTCCAATGCTGCCCTATAAGATAAATTATTTTAAGAAGTGGGATTCTGGCTGCTTGGATCATAATTTCTAATGACAGCTTGAGATATGAATTCACAATGTGTTATAGCTCAACTTTTATAGAAGTGAAGTGACATGCTCTGGAAAAGTATGTTAGCTGACTCAAAAAGCATCTCAAGTGAACCAGACACGATTAAAGCCAGAGATATGAACAGAGAGTTGTGAAATGAGAGAGTGGAATACAGCAATAATTCTAAATTAATTTGTTATTTTATATAATGTTATAATGTATAAGTGCATATTTAAATTAATAAAAAATATTCCTAATTATCCAAGAGGGGAAAAGCATAGCTTAAAAAAATTTTTTTTCATGTATGTATCTTCCAACTGGAAATTAGAGGATAATCTTAAATGCTGACATACATTCAGACACATAGTATATGTCTTGCCTGCTTT
>NW_007819674.1:0-868 GCF_000696425.1 Galeopterus variegatus | reverse complement strand
TAACATCATTTAGTCCTACTTCCTGATTGAAAATACTGCAAAACAGAAATTCCCTTGGTTTTATTATTTTCAAAAATAGTATTCCCGCACAGAATGATATAAATTCCGTTTTTCTTAGATAGGTTAAAGTAGACAAATTCCTTTTCCTCCACTTATATTAATCCTTGTTTTAGTTTTACAGCTAAAATATGCTTACTTGTAAGGACTATCTAAAGGTTATGTAAAGGGTTAACAGCTCAATGCATTTCTGAGCTCTGTGACTTTGTGGTTTGCCATCCTGTCAGCTCTTCCTGTCTGGGTGAGAGACTGGCTCTCTCTCTAGTTCAAGTTGCAGAAAGCCCCTGAACCACATCCCTCATCTCTGTGACCCAGTTTTCCCACCTGGTGAAGCCCCCTACCCAACACCCCTTACCCATCTTTAATCACCTGGTGAAGACTTCAGTTTGGGTGGCTCTGCCTAAATACAGACAGAGCCAATGAAAAGCTTACTTGCCTGCTCAAGAAAGGTGTATAACCTTAGTTCTCCCTGCATTCCAGGCCCAGGTCTTTGGAACGTGAGTTTGCCTGGAACTGCTAGCATAATAAATCATCTGACTCCTCCATTTCTCTGAGTGTCTGCGTTTCCTTGGTGACTTCTGCTGTAACATTTGGTGTGTTGGCTGGAAACAGTGCCAGGAAACAAAGACTGGCCCCTTGATCCACCAGCCCAGGCTGGTGCTAACCACAGGATCGGAGATGTCCTGGGTAACTGAGGAGGCACCGCCGGGCCAGCTTAGCCAGGACCTCAAAGGACGTGGCCTCCCCGATCCTGAGAGGTGCCTGCCCAGGTGACTAGACTCAAGGGAGAGCCAGCCCCCCCACCCACCCC
>NW_007819673.1:0-868 GCF_000696425.1 Galeopterus variegatus | reverse complement strand
TTAAAACACATCAGTTTTGTGTAAGTATAAATTTAATTTTATACATAAACATATTCAATACCTTTTTTTTTTTCTGGCACCTGGCTAGTATGGGGATCCAAACCCTTGACCCTGATGTTATAACACCACACTCTAATAACCAACTGAGCTAACCAGCCAGCCCCTCAATGAAATTTTAATATTCCCTCCGACATTTGCTGTGTGATTGTGACAAAAGAAACCAAAAGTCACCTCATGAATTTTATCTAACTTAAAATAACTGCCTTTTTGCTTTCTATTGCAATATCTTCAATTTTTTTTTAAAAGACCGTAAGTAATCTTTTTTCACTTTGCTTAAAAAACACATAGAAAAAATAATCATGAACTTCAAGACAGTGACAGCAGAGTGAGCAGGTTCTATATGAATGCACAGGTCCCATGCCCTGAAGCCAGCCCTCTTGGAAGAGATATAGAGTGTAATTGAGTTTAAAAAAAAAAAAAAATCTAAATACTTTTATTGACTGACTGCAAGTATAAATCCACAATACCAAGTAAATAAATACATCCATAAAATTGTGTAATATTACATACAGTTTTTTCGTTGTCAGCAGTGACATTTGAGACCGCCAAGCAAGAAAGATCAAAGAAGTATAATTCTGGAATACATTTTTAATGAGGACAGTAATAGTAGTGGTGCTATTTATGAACTTGAGAAGTCATAAATATACTTTGTCATACTCAAGGAAGATTGTATTTGTTCTCTCCCCTGAAGATATTTCCTGGACCAAATGGCATATATTGTAACCCAAGATAAGAATTTTTTTTTTGTCTTTTTTTCTTTTTTTTTTACTGACCGGTAACGGGATCGCAACCCTCGGTGTTGCGCCCG
>NW_007819672.1:0-868 GCF_000696425.1 Galeopterus variegatus | reverse complement strand
CCAATTGTGGCACTATGGCTAAGGCTAATGTCTGGAATCCTGTCAACATCACCAATTGTAGTGCTCTTTGTCCTGTTGTGCTGTTTCAATTGTAAAGCTAGGTGACCACGCTAGTTGTAGAGCTAAGGCTGGGTCTGGAGCTCCCAGACCCCTCAAACCCATTCACAGACTAGGCCATAAACCCTTCACATGCCAGGCTGGGTCCCCAGGCCCCACACATGCCAGGCTGGGTCACCAGACCCTTTCACGCAGGTCTGTGAACTATGTAACCAGCCAAAAGGTCCTTGGAAGCTGTAGGTTGGAAAGCATGACGGCACTGGGTGGATGCCTGAGGCAGTAGTCCACCCATCTGCTTCACTAAAACTCCTCTTTCTCTCTCTCTCTCTAATGAACATAAGAATAGCAACAAAACTAAAAAGATATATTGGCATGCATATGCAGTAAATCCCTACACACACACACAATTTGCTTACAATGGATGTGCTAAACCACACCCAATGGGACCCTAGGTGAGGGCCCTGACCAAACTATTCTATTTTCCTAACAGCTTTCAAAACATTTTTTTTCTGAGTGACATGACCAGGCCCAAATAAAAGTCCAGCAGGTACAAATGCATTCTGCACATGTATTAGTTACTTGCTCTCTTTTATAGGCCTATATATGCATACAAAGTGTTATTTTTAAAGCAAAACCATAGAAGGAAATCCATGTCTTTCATCTGAAACCTGTGCTTGATTTTTTACTGCACAAATACTGAATTCTGGGTCAAACTTGTGATAAGCATTTCATTTTCACCTGCAATGAGATAGTATCTGTTCCTGTTCTTGATGGCTGTTAAACAAGAGAGAGCTTGCTCACACACATAAGA
>NW_007819671.1:0-868 GCF_000696425.1 Galeopterus variegatus | reverse complement strand
AAATGATTTGAAACTACATATGAAAGAACAGACTCTGTAGTTGAGAACATCAACCCGGTACGACCACATTTTAGTAGAGCTACTGCTATTCAGAGAAGAAGAGAAAGTCCTCGGGCATTTAGACAACATGAGCACTGACTTAAAAGAGAAAGAAAATTAGATTATTGTCAGACTTTTCGGCAGTAGTACTTGATGCCAGAGGAAAATAAAGTAAAATACTTAAGACACTCAAGAAAAGAACATTTGAGCCAAAGAGTTTATATCCAGCAAAACTGATCTTCAGATATAAAGGACATATACAAGACACTGTCAACATGAACTCGTTCCTACAAGACCCTGAAAGGAACCAGCTGGAAACTGGGCTTTAGATAAGGGAAATGACTAAGGAGACACCAGCATACAAACTGGTGGTTGAGCATTAGCTATATTTATTTGAAGTATTACAAAACGGGAGATGTTATAATATTCAATGGCTCTACGATCTGACAGTGCAGACATTGCACAAATGAAAAACAGAACTAATGGAGATATCGTCTGTAAAATGTATAGCTGCACGTGATGGTGGTAGCGTGAATGTCGCTATTCTGAGACTGTCGTGTGTGATGTGAGATAAAGCTAATGAGTAATCAAGGGATAATTTAATTTTCTCATCCCATGTGTCCTTGAGGCCCAGGATTCTCAGTGCAGAAGGCAGTGATACAGGTGGAACTTCTAGGAAACGTGTATCCCTAGAGGACAGACTGTTCTTGAAATACCATTTCCCACCAAAGTCCCTCAGGGCTTGGATTCCATGTCTGGGCAGAAAACGTACAAAGGGAACCTGCCACACCTCCACATACCAGGTGGCTGGGGCCATCAGAGACTACTA
>NW_007819670.1:0-868 GCF_000696425.1 Galeopterus variegatus | reverse complement strand
TTTTTATGGCAGAGTCATATTCCATAGTGTATACATACTATACTTATTTATTTTTTATAGGTTTCCCCTTTCTCTGCATCCTCACCAGCATTTTTTATTCTCTGTCTTTTTAGTAATAGCCAGTCTACCCGGGGTGAGATGATATCTCAGTGTGGTTTTGATTTTCATTTCCTTGAAGCTGAGTGATGATGAATATTTTTTCATGTGTCTGGTGGTCATTTGTATACCTTCCTTTGAGAAATTCTTATTCAGCTCCTTTGCCCATTTTTTAATCAGGTTATTTGTTTTTTTAAAATTTTACTCTTAAGTTGTTTGAGTTCCTTGAATATTCTGGATATTAATCTTTTGTCGGATGTATAGTTTATAAATACATTCTTCTGCTCTGTAGGTTGTATTTTTCTCTGTTTTTTTTTTTTTGTCGTTGTTGTTGCTGTGCAGAATCTTTTTAGCTTGATATAATCCCAATGGTTTACTTTTCCTTTTGTTATCTGTGTTTTTGGGGTTGTATTCATCAAGTCTTTGCCCAGTTCTACTTCCTGACGGATTTCCCTATGTTTTCTTTTAGGAGTTTTATACTTCAGGATGTATACTTACGTTGTTAAGCTATTTGGAGTTGATTTGGGTATATAACAGGAGGTATGGCTCTAGTTTCATTCTTCTACATATGGATGTCCAGTTTTCTGAGCACCATTTATTGAAGAGGCAGTCTTTTCTCCATTCTATGTTCTTGGTGTCTTTGTCAAAGATCAGGTGACTATAAGTATGTGGGTTGATGTCTGGGTTCTCTATTCTGTTCCATTACTCCATGTGTCTGCTTTTATGCCAGTACCAGGCTGTTTTGGTTGCTCAAGCTTTGTAGTATAACTTG
>NW_007819669.1:0-868 GCF_000696425.1 Galeopterus variegatus | reverse complement strand
AAGGTTGGAGGAGTTTGGAACTCAGAAGAACACAATAAGATGAGGGAAAGTTTGGAACATTATAGAGGTTGGTTAAATGGTTGTGACCAGAATGCTGGTAGAAATGTGAATAGTAAAGACCATGCTGATGATGAGGCCTCTGATAGAAATGAGGAACTTATTGGGTATTGGACAAAAGACCATCCTTGCTACATCATAGCAAGGAACTTAGTTGCATTGTGTCCATGCCCTAGGACTTTGTGGAAGGTGGGACTTAAGAGTTGCGAACCAGAATGTTTGGTGGAAGAAATTTCCAAGCAGAAAAGCAGTAAGACAGCTGCATGGTTACTTGACAGCCTATGCTTAGTTATGGCAGCAAAAGCAAGACATTAAGATGGAATTTATAATTAAAAGGCAAGCAGAGCATAAAGATTTGGAAAATTTGTAGCCTGGCCATGTGATAGAGAATAAGAGAGCCCTTTCAGGAAAAAAAATGCAAGGAAGCAGCAGATAGACTGGTTTCTAAAGACATTAGCGTAGCTATGAGGCAGCCAGATGCTAATAGCCAAGACAATAGGAGAAAGGCCCTGAAGGCATTTCAGAAGTCTGGAAGGTTCCCCTCCCATCATAGTCCCAAAGGCCTAGGGGGACCAAGTCTTTCTGGAGGACAGACCTGGAGTGCAGCTGCCCTCTGGAATCTGCTCCCTGCATCCCAGATGCTCTGGCTGGAGCAGCCCTGCCTCGAGCAGCCCTGCCTCATGCAGCCCCAACTGTGGTTCATGTAGCAACTCTGGAGAGCACAAGCAGGAAACCTTGGTGGTGTTCACATGGTGTTAACTCTGCAGGCTGGCAGAACATAAGAGCAGTGGAGACATGGCAGCCTCCACCC
>NW_007819668.1:0-868 GCF_000696425.1 Galeopterus variegatus | reverse complement strand
CGTCACTGTTTGTCACCGCGGCCAGCTGAGCACTCCAGCTGCCAGTCGCCACCACGCGAGGCATGAAACACACCCTCTGAACAACCCAGCGGCAGGCTGAGCTGAGCTGCATTATTAATCAGTGCAGTGACGCACAGCCCATTAGACGCACACGATAACCGTGTTTAATTTGTATGCTTTAATTACAGCTTAAGCAGCGCCAAGTTTGATCACAGGACCATCTTTTCAGTTCTGCTCTGCAAGCACGTCTGCGTTAATTTGCATTGAAAAGCGAGAAGCCGCTGGTTCCTGGGGGACAGTCTCTTCACTCCGTGCACAGAGCCTCTGTCACAGGCTGGTGCCGGGCAAGACTAGGGCCGGTCCCATCCCCATCTTCCCTCTGCTGCAAATCACAAGCAGGTTTCCACTGTGCTCAGATGTCTCCAGGGCCGTTTGAGTTTCTGTGGCCCCGCCCCAGCTCACTGGCCTCTCACTGTTTGGGGGATGGATTTAATTCACCTCCCAAGAATCTTGCCAGCAAGCCTGAAGGCAAGGGCACCGGACGTGCCTGCAAGGTGCTGGGAGCAGCCCAGGAGCACAGGCCCAGGATGCCACTCCCCGTCAAGTGAGCAGGACCTCCCACCAGCCAGGAGCAGGGAGGATGGGACATGGCACTGCCGGGGACGGGGCCTCTACAAGCAACCAAAGCAGAGCCCTGGCTTCTAACAGACCACTGAAGAGCCAGCTTACACTCTTATTCTCAAGACAGAGGTCCTCCACCACCTCCACGAGAAACCCTCACACAGCGAGGGTGCCCATGCCACCAAGCACCTGCCCACTTGGTCAGCACCACCCTGCACTTTGGGAACATACCGTCGGCAGGCTGTCA
>NW_007819667.1:0-868 GCF_000696425.1 Galeopterus variegatus | reverse complement strand
GAATAATGAAGAACAGCTACTCCGCAGATTAATTGTAAGTATTAAATGAGAAAATGTTCATGGACATTTTAGCATAATGCTTGCTTATAAAAATCATTTAACAAATTTATCTATCTTTATAAATATTGGCTGTTTAAAATGAATAAAATGAATATTTTTTTATTTGTAATATCATTGTCCTACCTTTTTTGACAAATCTGCTAGCTGTGCATGAACGTTTCTTGATTAATTGGAAGTTATTTCATTTTTGTAAAACATATTTAAGTATGTGTGTGAGGACAGTAATGTTTTATAGACGTTATCTCTAGGTTGTAACATTACAGATGATTTTTACTTGATTCTCCTTGTTTATCAACATTTTATATTTTTCTGGTAAATGTATTTACTTTATGATAAGAAAAATTATTTTATATTATAACAGGTTTCCAATTTAGAAAGCTTAAAAGACTAAATACAATGTCATTGGCTCAAAGATTGATAATGCAAGGACATACTCACTTAAATTTAACATATCATAAGGAAAGCAAATTCGTATTTCAAATGGCCCTCTAGATAATTTCAAATGTTTGACCAACCTCTTTTTAGAACTTATTAGATTGTCATTACTTTTACCTCTTATGACCAATGAGTAGCTCTAAATAGGAAATGTATTAGCTCTGACACTTTCTTGTTATTTGTTTTACTACTATTTACTGTTATTGTTTTCTATTTTTGTGGTCTCTTCAACCCATATTTGATTGCAAGAGTCTTTTTTAGTCACTTGTCTGTTTTTTGAGCATTCGTGTTTTTAAAATTTGAAATTATAACTCATACATTCATACAACCAGGCACACAAAAACTATGTCACCATGTGTTTAAATGAACAAGT
>NW_007819666.1:0-868 GCF_000696425.1 Galeopterus variegatus | reverse complement strand
TTTCATTCATGCTTCAGTGATGCAGTAATTATATCACCCCATCTTACTGTAGCCTATTGTGCAAAAGCAGGCATGATGCTACTGTACATATAAAAGAGTATGCCATGAAGCTCTTAATGAAATGCCATTACAGTACTGTCCACCTAATGTTAATCCTCTCTAAACATATTTTTGTGCTTTTAGAAAAAAAATATTTGTAAAATTATTACTAGTCTTATTAAGATTAATTTAGTAATTTTCACATTACTTCCACCACTGAGGCTTATGTGCCTGAAATCATCTCATAATAATGTTTTTCTACATTACAGATGCAATTTCTACAAATTGTGCCACTTTTTTCTTTCATCTCATCATCTCATAATAATGTTTTTCTACATTACAGATGCAATTTCTACAAATTGTGTCACTTTTTTCTTTCATCTCGATGGTTTCTTATATATTGGTGATGATTCATGTGCATTTATCAGCAAGGAATCATAATATTTTATATCTTATTAAAAGAAAGGTAATGTAACTAGTGAATAAAATAATAATTATGCTTTATGTTACATGCAATTCATATTCTTTTATATCATTCTTCAACAACTTGCTATGAGCATTTCTCTTCAGTGTTGTTTGTGTGTATATCCACACACACACACACATACACACACACATAAATCTCCCTACCCATACCAGTACAAAAAGAGATTATATATCAACTACATTAAATTTTTTTTCGTTTTCTAAAATGTACTCTGTATTATTATTAAGTTACTCTAGTACGGATTTAAATAAAAACAGAGTTGGAATCATGCCATGCTAATGTTAAATCAAAGTAATGTTATAGCTAAGCCAAGCCTCCTGTTTGATGTTTGACTTTCCTTAC
>NW_007819665.1:0-868 GCF_000696425.1 Galeopterus variegatus | reverse complement strand
ATGGGGAAACTGACTGGGGAGGTACTATTCAATTACTCTTAGCAAGGTAGCCATGGGTTTACAACCATGGCCAAGTACATCTTCACAATAAATCTCTAGCCACATATCCCTTCAATCCTCATAGTCCTTAAGTTTTCCCATACTGGACTGTTATTCATTTCCTATTAAATCACACACTCTCACATTGCCTTTCTTTTGCTCATGTGGATTCTTGTACCTAGAATATTCTCTTCCCCAGCTTACTCTGATAAGCTCTTGTTCATCAAGGTTTAGCTCAAATATGACCTCCTATTGGTAACCTTCTCAGTATATGTTATATACTCTTCTGTTACTGCATTTAACAGCTTGTATTATGGTGTAAACTATTGCTATTTTTTTCCATGGACTCAGCTCTGTGGGTTCAGGCACCTTGTCTTTTTTTTTTGTCCTTTTTGAGACCGGCCGCACCATACTCAGCCAGTGAGCACTGTGAGCGCACTGGTCATCCCTATATAGGATCCAAACCCGCGGCGGGAGCGCTATTGCGCTCCCAGTGCCGCACTCTCCCCAGTGCGCCACGGGCTCAGGGGCCTTGTCTTATTCACCTGTGTGTCCCTTAGTGCACCAAGCAGTGTACCTAAACCATGCAACAAAGATGAATGAAAGATCTAACAAATCAAATCATTCTAAGACAAAAAGTAGCTCTAGATAGCTGCCACATGAACTTCCAAGATTGTAAAACAGAAATAGAGACATAATTACTTTTTTGTGTAATTAATATCAAATTATACAAAGTATACTATTTAAGCAATAGAGATATTTCCCCCAGCTCTAAACTCAAAAAAAACACAATTTTATTGTTAAAGAATAGTAATATGCTCAGTAAAAG
>NW_007819664.1:0-868 GCF_000696425.1 Galeopterus variegatus | reverse complement strand
AGGAGCCATTTGGGGTGAGGAAAGGGCACATTTAGGCTGAGAGTGGAGGTCTAGACTCTCACCTGGACCTTTCATGGTGTAGGTGAAGATGATCTTTGGCTACAGAATTGTAGTTATTGTGTACAGGTTATCTGTTTTGTTTGGCTGTGTTTCTCTTAGTTCCTTGTTTAGAGAGTGGGCTTTTGTTGGCTTCTATTTTTTGTTCTTGTTTTTGTTCATACCCTTTGGCATTTTGGGATTGCCTGATTCTTCACGTCTTGTTCTGGCATATATGACGCAAAGCAAAGCAAAACAAAACAAAAGGGAACTTAGCATCCTATTGTTCCTTGGGTCCTGAGGTCCCTAGCAGTCTTGAATTTTCTCCACCTTCAGTCTTATGTTTGTTTTATATATAATATCCCGATTTTTTAGTTTACCTTCGGGTAAAATATAGGGAGAATACGTTGACTATATCTTCTTTGCCATAGATATCCAGCAATAATTTTTAGCTAAATTAACTTTAGAAGCACTGGAACTTTTTTTTTGGGGGGGGGCATAATTAGTTTAATTCTCTTAATGTATTTATTTCATTCATGATTATTTCATTCATCTTATAAATGTGTCTTTAGTTTTAGACACATCCCAGGTATAGACAATGAGCTGAAATTATGTTATTGAGGAACAACCTAGTAGGAATATAGACATGTAAATGTGGGTATTACTATGGAGGATAAATTTTGTACTAATTTATTCCACAGTAATACTAATTAGGATATTACCTAACTTTTTTACATTAGATTCAGTGATTCAAGGATTAGCATTTGAATAATTTACTTTTCATGGTCCATGTAGTGTTAAATAGAATCACTTTTTATAAATATAACTTCAT
>NW_007819663.1:0-868 GCF_000696425.1 Galeopterus variegatus | reverse complement strand
GGAGGTGGCTGGGGGCCCAGGGGAAGAGGGGGGCTTGGGTGGAACCTGGCCAAGGTGGGGCAGTGTCGGGAAAGGGGTGGCACTACCTGCCAGGGGAGGCAGATGCCCTCCATCCTTTCCTCACTCCCTCTCTTCCTCCTTCTTTCCTTCCCCTCTTTCTCCCCCCATCCCTCCCTCCTTCCTTCCTTCTCTCCTTTTTTCCTGCCTCCCCCCTCCCTTCTTCCTTCCTTCCTTCTCCTTCCTCCCCTCTCTCCCTTCCTTCCTTTCCCAGGTTGTACCCTCTCTTCTGCACCCCACACTACTCTAGGCTTTGGCTGTAATGTGGTGAACAAATGGACGTGGTCTCCACCCTCACAGAACTGACCTTCCATGAAAGACAGCAAAGAGATGCACATCCACCCTGAGTCCAGGTGCAGGGGTCCCAGTCACTCACCTCCCAGCCCCTTCCTTAGGTAAAGTACTGCCCGTCTCTAGCAGCCTCTCACCTCGTTTGATCTCCACCCCAGGGACCATGAGAGTGGGATTATAGCTCCCATATAAGGTGAGAAAATGGGGTTGAGGGCAGGGAGTTGTCCAAGGTCACCCTGAGAGCAGTGGTGGAGCTGCTGCAATGCAATACCGGCCACCTGACTCTCCACCAGTGTTCCTATAACTGTCCCTCTTCCCCCACCAGTGTCACCTGAACTTGCCTCCAACTTAACTCCATGCTTCCAGAGATACTATTTTTTTTTTAAAGGAAACATTTGTACACAGAAAACTAACAAAAAGCAAAGAAACTCATGCTAGGACAAATAACGAATTCACATAATATATATATATTTTTTCCTTTTTGTCTTTTTTACTGACCGATAACGGGATCGCAACCCTC
>NW_007819662.1:0-868 GCF_000696425.1 Galeopterus variegatus | reverse complement strand
TGCTGAGAGGTGTGATCAGGTCCCCCAGTATTATCACAGAGCAGATGCTGCTTCTGTCACTCTGAAATGGGCTTTGTGGAGAGAGATGTCCTCTTCTTTTCTTTATCACTGCTGGTGACTCTCGTGTGAATGCACTCCAGTGGCTGGCGGACCATCTGCATGGTGGTTGTGGCATCTAGCTGCTTTTGTAGCAGCCATGGTTATTGTGGTGGCTGTGTTGGGCCACCCACATGGAGGTGATGTTTTTGGCATGCTCCTTTGTGCTGGCGGTGTGCCTGGTTGTGGGGAGTGTCCGGTCCCCTTCTCTATGCCTCAGGTCCCTGGGCAGGCCTTGAGGTGCTGGTGTGGAATGCCTGGTTGTGGGAGGGACATCTGGTCCCTGGTTCCATACTTCAGGTCCCTGAGGGGGGGCCCAAGGTGCTGGCACAGTGTGCCCAGTTATGGGAAAGGGGTCCAGTCCCCTTCTCCATGCCTTGGGTCCCTGGGTGGGCCCTGAGGTGCTGGCGCAGTGTGCCTGGCTGGGGGAGGGGGGTCCAGTCCCCGGATCCATACCTTGGGTCACCAGGTGGGCCCCGAGGAGCTGGTGGTGTGCCTGGTTGTGGGATTGCGGTCCGGTCCCTGGCTCCAACCCTAGGGTTCCTGGGAGGGCCCTGAGGTGCTGGTGGTGTGAGTGGTTGTGGGCAGTGGTCCAGTCCCCAGGTCCAGCCTCATGTCACCTGGAGGGCTCCAAGGCACTGGTGGTGTGCCTGGGCTGGTACTAAATTTTTGTCCTTTGCTTACTTCTAGAATGGGGGAACTTCCTGTGGGAACCAGTACTTGAGCTGTGTGATTGATTAAGTTGCTGCTTTTTTTTTTTTTTTTTTTTCTT
>NW_007819661.1:0-868 GCF_000696425.1 Galeopterus variegatus | reverse complement strand
TCCATACTAGTCCGCCAGAAGGCAGGGGTCCATGTATCTTTAGGAATCAATGGACAACTGGCTGTGATGGTCAGCAGTGACCATGCTGAGATGCTGTGTGGGGCCTGTGGAAACTTTGACGGGGACCAGACCAATGATGGGAAGACAGCGATGGAGAGATGGCAAGCAAAGGACTTCTCCTCATGGTGAGGGATATAGTTTGGAAGCTAGGCTTCTTGGGCCAGGGGCACTGGATCCTCATGGGAAGGGGGGAGTCAGGGTGGCACTTAGTCTTCAAGAGGAGGTACTAAATGTCTGTCTCTTGCAGTGATGGCTGATCAGTCATCCAGCAATAATGAAGTCTTCAGGACCTGATCACCCTGGAGCTCGCAATGGTTGAAGGATACACTGTGTGCCCATAACCCTGATGTATCCCTTTGCTGATCCACTGAGGCTAAATGTGCTGAATAAATATCTTAAGCTTAGCTGTGTGATGATGTGTCTGTCTCATGCCTTTTCATCCCTGACTTTCCTCCCTGCACAGCAGCCATCAGATGCCTGGGGAATCTGACACATGGTGAATATTTATTAGGTGGAAAGTGGATGGATGGATAATTGCATGAGTAGATGAAGAGACAGATTGGTGGATTGGGAAAAGGATGGATCAGGAAATAGGAAGATGAGGAAATGGATAATTACAGGAATGGATGGATGAGATGAACGATTGGATGGAGGAAAGGAGTGGAAATGGAGAAAAAGGTCAATAGATCCTGGCTTTATCATTTATAACCATAGCAAGTTACTTAATTTCTCTCTGGCTCAGTATCCTTATCTTTTTTTTTTTTTTTAAAGATGACCAGTAAGGGGATCTTAACCCTTGACTTGGTGT
>NW_007819660.1:0-868 GCF_000696425.1 Galeopterus variegatus | reverse complement strand
TTCACATATACCCAAAAGAACTGAATAGAAGAACCCAAGAAAGATGAATAAGTTCTAGAGATTGGCTGTACAATAATGTTCCTGTAGTAAACAGTACTGTATTGTGCACTTAAAATTTTGTCAGGAGGGTACATCTTATGTTAGGTGTTCTTGCCACAATAAAAAAGTTAAATAAATCAATAGTTAAGAGACTTGAACAGATATTGTACACCAATGTAGATTGCAGCATTATTCACTATAGACAAAGACAAAAAGTGTTCAAGTGCCCATCAACATAGAATGGAAAAACAAAATGTGCTATATACATACAATGGAATAGCATTCAGCCACAAAAAAGAATGAAGTTCTGATCCATTCTATATCATTGATAAAACTCGAAAAACATTATGCTAAGTGAAATAAGCCCCCCAAAACAAATATTATATGGTTCCAATTATATGAATGATCTCAAAAGGGAAAATTCATAGAGGCAAAATACAGATTAGAGATTAACAGGGATAGGGTGGGTTGGAGTCATAGAAAAGTTTTAGAAATAGCGGTAATAGTTGCCCAATATTCTGAATGTAATTAATGCCACTAAATTTTACACTTGAGGATGGTTAAAATGGCTTATTTTATGTTATATATATTTTACAATAAAATAAAATGTTTAAAAATTGTATGGGATGTAGTTAGTGTAGCCTCCTCTTTCAAGAAGATCGTGATAATTCTTTCCTCTTATCAGTTTGTCAAGACACAGTTGAGCATTTTTAAAAATAATATATACATAACCATGTTTAGGTACTGATAAAAAAACAACGTGCTTGGAAACAATATAAATATAATCTAATTTTATACATAATTGTAATAATAGAAAGTAATTCAGTCA
>NW_007819659.1:0-868 GCF_000696425.1 Galeopterus variegatus | reverse complement strand
ACACTGAGGGTTGCGATCCGTTGCCGGACACAAAAAAAGACAAAAAAGGAAAAAAAAAAACAAAAAAAAACAATAGCCTAGACACCACAAGAAATTGATCCTTACATTTATGCCCAGGTAAGAACGTTTTTAAAAACTTTATTCAAATCCTTTCATAGCATCGAAACATGTTATTCTGTTTTGCATTTTGTTGAAGATCACAAGACAGACTGGCTCCTCTAAGTTTTGCAACTGACAGATTAAAAATTGTGTAGTCTTCCTAAAAGAGGATTTAGAAAACGTGTATGTGAAAACTGATTACTTCCCACTCAAAGGAGTTACAGAGCATCTGGTGAATCTTGAGTTGCACTGCTATAATACAGACTCTTCTATGTGTCTAAACAGTTTTTGTTAGGCATTTCTTATGCTTTACCATTCCACACACTAAACACAAACATGTAATAGAAAATGAGTTCTCTCAAGATACAAAAAAGCTAGGCCCCATTTCCAACTCAAGACAAGTGTTTTCTGAGGGAATAAATCTTGTTTTCCAGGCCCAAACTCAAAGTGTTTTCCAGACTTTAATGTGCATACAAATCATTTGGGGATCTTGTTAAAAAGAATATTCTGATTCAGTGTTTCTGAAGCAAGGCCCACACTCTGTGTCTCTAACAAGCTCCCTCCTGGATAACACGGATGTTCTGGTGCTTACTGGCCATTCAAATGTGGTCCTTGGAAAAGAAGCATTGGCAGCACTTGGGAACTTTTTGGAACTGCACTTCTCTCAGTGTGACAAACAGAGCATGAGTCACCTGCTGAAATGGATGACCCTGGAAATTCACCTTAAACTCTTTCCTTCAAAATCCATTTATAACTCATTTAACTCACA
>NW_007819658.1:0-868 GCF_000696425.1 Galeopterus variegatus | reverse complement strand
GAAACATATGAAAATATATTCAACATCATTTGTCTTTTCCTATTCTAGCTTCCTATTGCAGCAGGGGCATCTTGTAGTGCCAGAAGTTTAGAAAATGAAGAGGAAAAAAGCCAACATAACCATGGAGGCATGTCAAAGGACACAGGAGAAAACTGAAAGAGCTCCCAATGGCCAAAGCTGGAAAAATTTGAGCCACAAAATAAATAACATACTATTAGATTATAACTCAAGCTATAAAAGAAATATCCATGAGTTCATACTGAGATAAATAAATGATTAAGCAAATAGATAAATGAGGGACAAGAAACACATCGCTTGTGCAGAGAAATTTCAAATAATGTATGTTCAAGGAAGTGGAGCATAACTCCCCACTCCTTAAGTGTGGGCTGCACACGGTGACTTCCTTCCAAAGAGTAACATGTAAAAATGAGAGGGAAAGTAACTTTACAGTGAAGTCATCTGACAAACGTTACCTCAGGGAGATGGCCAATGTTAACGTCCACAGTGAGAAGTCATCCCAGTAATGTGCACCCTGGCTGGGATGTGATGAGAATCACACTTTACCTCCATGATCTTCTTCCCCAAAACTCATAATCACAGTTTAACCATGAGAAAAACATCAGACAACTTCCAGTAGAGGGGCATACTACACAATGCCTGAGCAGTACTTCTTAAAACTGTCAAGGTCAGCAAAAACCAGGCATTGTTTGAAACCTCCATAGCCAAAAGGAACCTGAGGAGACAAGACAATGAAATGCAATGTGATATCCTGGATGGGATCCTAGGACAGAAAAACATTAGGTAAAACTAAGAAAATCTGAATAAACTATGGTCTTCAGTTAATAACAATATCACTACTGGTTCATTA
>NW_007819657.1:0-868 GCF_000696425.1 Galeopterus variegatus | reverse complement strand
CTGATGAGTTTACTTAGATCGATGAGCTTGGTCTAATGAGTTTACTTAGATCGATTAGCTCGGTCTGAAAAGTTTACTTGGATCGATGTGCTTGGTCTGCTGAATTTACTTAGATCGATGAGCTTGGTGTGTTGATTTTACTTATATCGATGGGTTTGGTCTGTTGAGTTTACTTAGGTCGATTAGCATGCTCTGATGAGTATACTTCGATCGATGAGATTAGTCTCATGAGTTTACTTACATCGATGAGGTTGGTCTGATGAGTTTACTTAGATCGATTAGCTCTGTCCGATGTGTTTACTTAGATCGATTAGCTCTGTCCGATGTGTTTACTTAGATCGATAAGCTTGGTCTGATGAGCTTACTTAGATCGATGTGCTTGCTCTGCTGAGATTACATAGATCAATGAGCTCAGTCTGATGAGGTTAAGTAGATCGATGAGCTTGCTCTGTTGAGTTTAATTATATCGAAGAGCTTGGTCTGATGAGTTTGCTTAGATCTATGAGCTTGGTGTGATGAGTTTAGTTAGATCAAAGGGCTTGGTCTGCTGGGTTTTCTTAGATCGATTAGCTTTCACTGATGAGTTTACATAAATTGATGAGCTTCGTCTGATGAGTTTACTTAGATCGATGAACTCGGTCTGAAAAGTTTACTTGGATTGCTGTCCTTGGTCTGCTGAGTTTACTTAGATCGATGAGCTTGGTGTGTTGATTTTACTTTGATCAATGGGCTTGGTCGGATGAGTTTATTTAGATCGATGAGCTTGCTCTGATGAGTTTACTTAGATCGGTGAGCTTGGTCTGATGTGTTTTCTTAGATTGATGTGCTTGGTGTGTTGATTTTATTTAGATCGACGGGCTTGGTCTGT
>NW_007819656.1:0-868 GCF_000696425.1 Galeopterus variegatus | reverse complement strand
GCTTGAATATACTAATTATTCTGATTTGAGCATCACATATTACACACAGGTGTGGACATTCGATGCTCTACCTCACAGATATGTACAATCAATTATGTTTCAATAAAAAAATAAACATTTCCAACACCCTCCCCCAAAATAAATATAAATAAATAAATAAATAAAACCCCCAAAGCAAAAAAACTGAAAAAAATGGAGGTACAATTTCACTTCTACTACAGTACCTCATGAAACAAATACTGCAATTTTTAAATGGCTAATAAATAAAAAATTTAAATTGAACTATGTCACTAGATATAGCAAGTTAGGCCAACATTTCCCATCTGTTCAGCACTTATTGTAATTTGGACAGGTCTGAATGAGTTTTTAACTCTTATAGGAAGAAAATGTCTCATTCTCATGGCAAATACTCCAGAGAAATTTTCTTTGACTTCTTTACGAACTTTGTTGATTCAAAAAACCATTTAAAGTTGTAAAAATTGGATCTACATAGCTCTGAGGTGGCAATGTCATCTTTGATAGTACATGTGCATTGAATTAGAAAACAAGAATGGTATATTACCAGATAAAATTATTCAAATAATATCGGATGGGAGGTATTTGGTTTGCAAGATGACAATGATGATGATTATTTTAAGATACAAGTATCCAAAAACAAAATCATAAGATTGAAATTTGAAAGTCAGGCAGAATCTTTTCAAATAAAGAATTTTGTGGAAAATATAATTACAAAGAGAACGATCAGAAGTATGTTTTTAAATAATCTTTAAATTAACAAATTATTTAAAAATAACATAAAGTTAATTAAAATAACTTAAAATTAACAAATAATTTAAATCTAATAACTGAATTTCATAAGAAAGATAAA
>NW_007819655.1:0-868 GCF_000696425.1 Galeopterus variegatus | reverse complement strand
AAAATAGTGGCACTTATCTCTTCATGTCCTCCTGGTAGGTGATACTGCTTTACATTAACTACACGTATTGGCTTGGGTAACACCTGTAGGTCATGTTTACCATATCTTCATAACACAGGCTTTAATGTCTGTATTCACAGCCAAAACTCTCCAACTATCGTTTGCAGGTACAAACCATACACATATATGTATATATATATATATATATATATATATATTCAGTAAATACATGAGGCGGTAATCTTCCTATGCCCAATGGCAATGACACAGCTTTGAACTCTGTGGTATGTCCTACATCGCCATCTATACAAACTGTGGCCTCTGGAAACTTATCTGGATTTCCATATATCAGGCTACATTCTGTGCCTGTGTCCACCAATGCCTAAACATGCTGCACATTTGTCCTTGACCAATATATTGCCAACTCAACATGAGGTCTCTGGTCCTCACCTGCCCCCAAAAGATGAGCACCTTGGCCTGCTCCCTAATCAGAATGGAATAGTTCATCCACCTCCTTGGGACACCTAAAAAGTCTTTTAAATCCATTGAGTGTACCTTGCTACCTGTTTCCAGATGCTTGATAAAACACTGTTTGGGGCACAATTGCTGCTACAAGGCAAACAGGACTGCATTTGGCTGCCAGTCCGTTTCTTTTTATCAACTGGTGCTGCAAGCAAGTCAAGCCACATCTGCTTATGGCTAGTCTTGCTTGGTCCCTTTGGGATAAAATCCTAAGAATTTCTTGAGGGTTTGGTCCTAGCCACCTTTCAGACCCCTTTTGCTTGTCTTCTATCCTTTACTTCACCCAAGCTGGCTATCATGGTCGTCACCTCATGTATAGGATGAACAATGTATGGGACCAGTATGG
>NW_007819654.1:0-868 GCF_000696425.1 Galeopterus variegatus | reverse complement strand
CGGGGCCTTGGTGTTATCAGCACCGCACTCTCCCGAGTGAGCCACGGGCCAGCCCCTAATCTCAGTTTTGACCATACAAAATTATTATAAACTTTTTACAAGCTCTTATAAACTCTTTACTTCTAAACCAGGCAAAAAAAAATTTTCTTAACAAAAACCATATTACATTTTTGTGTTTTTTATAATCTTTACCAAAAATGTATTTTTACTTTTCTTAAATATTTTGTTAAAAGGGCTGGCCCATGGCTCACTTGGGAAAGTTTGGTGCTGATAACACCAAGGCCACGGGTTCAGATCCCTATATAGGGATGGCCGGTTCGCTCACTTGGGAGAGCGTGGTGCTGACAACACCAAGTCAAGGGTTAAGATCCCCTTACTGGTCATCTTTTAAAAAAAAGAAAGAAAGAAAGAAAAATTTTGTTAAAAATATGTTTATAACTAGCAGTTTGAATTATGTGTATTAACAGTAATTAATTCATTAGCCCCAATTTTCAGTGGCAAGCCCAGGAAGCAAGCAATTTTGAATTGTTTTATATTAATATTTATAGATAAATATCATTTCTAATTTTTGAAGAGACATTTTCAATTTTAACAGATCAAAATATATTTAATTTTCTTTGCATAAAAACAAAACATGAGGGGCCGGCCCGGTGGCGCACTGCGCTAGTGCGCCGCTTGGGAAGCGCGGTGGCGCTCCCGCCAAGGGTTCGGATCCCACATGCAGACCGGTTCCCGCTCACTGGCTGAGCGAGGCGCGGGGGCAACGCCGAGGGTTGCGATCCTGTTCCCGGTCCCGGTCCGGTACGAGGGGCGACGCTGAGGGTTGCAATCCGTTGCCGGACACGGAAAAAGACAAAAAAAAAAAAAA
>NW_007819653.1:0-868 GCF_000696425.1 Galeopterus variegatus | reverse complement strand
AGCAGGAGCGCCGCCACGCTCCCAAGCGGCGCACTCTCCAGTGCGCCACCGGGCCGGCCCACCAAATAAATTTTAGAATTATCTTGTCTATAAAATATCTTGCCGGGATTTGATAGGAATTATGGTAAAACTATGAATTTGAGAAGACCTGACATCTTTACTAGGTTGAGTTTTCCACCCCATTCCCCCCATTTATTTAGATATTCTTTTTGTATTCCATCAGCATTGTGTAGTTTTCAGCACCCAAGTCTTGTACATGTTTTCTTAGGTTTACACATAAGCATTTAGATTTTTTGACTTTTTTTTTTTTTAATTTCAGTTTCTACATTGACAAAGATTCTCTGCTTAGCCAAACTTAAGTCAGGCTCCTAAACTTCTCCTAGGCCCATCTGTGTACTTTGTAAAATCCACAGAATCCTGATAAGTCCGTTTGGTGAAAACCCCGTACCCTGGACATCTGATCGTCCTCAGTATCTGATCAGGCTCCTCATCCTCCTCCACGCCCTGGGTGATGTCTGATCATCCCGGCTTGTCTGCAGCAAGAATCCTGTAAGGTCAGTGTAGGCGGAATCTCCCTTAATCCTGATGTTTCCTATTAGTAATTTTCCATCCATTGACCACCCCTTACCCTGTAAATTCCCACTGGCCCACACTGTATTAGGAGTTGAGCCAAATCTCTCTCCCCCACTTCAGGATCCTGTTGCAGTGGTCCCTGCACCTACTGAGATGGTCCTGAATAAAGTCTTCCTTACTGTGCTTTAACAAGTGTCATTGGATAATTTTTCTTTAACATGTTCATTGCTAGGATAAATACAATTGATTTTTGTGTGTTGATCTTGTAACCTACAAACTTTCTAAATTCACTTAT
>NW_007819652.1:0-868 GCF_000696425.1 Galeopterus variegatus | reverse complement strand
GATCTGATGAGTTTACTTAGATCGATGTTCTCGGTCTGATGAGTTTACTTAGATCGATGATTTCGGTCTCATGAGTTTACTTTGATCGATGAGGTCGGTCTGATGAGTTTAATTTGATCGATGAGCTCGGTCTGATGAACTTACTTGAATTGATGAACTTGGTCTGCTGAGTTTACTTAGATCAATGTGCTTGGTCTGATTAGTTTACTTAGATCGATGAGCTTGGTGTGATGAGTTTACTTAGATGGAAGTGCTTGGTCTGAACTGTTTAATTAGATCGAATAGCTTTCTCTGATGTGTTTACTTTGATCGATGCGCTCGGTCTGATGAGTTTACTCAGGTCGATTATCTCGCTCTGATGAATTTAGTTAGATTGATGTGCTTGGTCTAATGAGTTTACATTGATGGATGAGCTCGGTCTGAGGAGTTTACTTGGATCGATGAGCTTGGTCTGCTGATTTTATGTAGATCAATGTGCCTTTTCTAATTAGTTTAATTAGATCGATGGGCTTGGTGTGATGAGTTTACTTAGTCCGAAGGGCTTGGTCATGAGTTTATTCAGATCGATGATCTCGCTGTGATGAATGTACGTAGATCGATGTGCTTGGTCGGATGAGTTTACTAAGATCGATGAGCTTGGTCTGATGAGTTTACTTAGATCGATGGGCTTGGTCAGATGAGTTCACTTAGATCGATGAGCTCGGTCCGATGAGTTTACTTAGGTCGATGAGCTCGGTCTGATGAGTTTACTTAGATCGATGTGCTTGGTCTGATTAGTTTACTTAGATTGATGAGCTCGGTCCGATGAGATTACTTCGTTCGATGAGCTCAGTCAGATGAGTTTACTTTCATCGATGTGCTTGGTCTG
>NW_007819651.1:0-868 GCF_000696425.1 Galeopterus variegatus | reverse complement strand
AAAACATTTCCCCCCTGCTTTCAAGGTTATACAACATGCTGCTCTGGAAGTACAACTCCTGGTAGAAGGAGTAGAAGCAGCTTGCTGTAAATACGATAGACAACAATTTTCTAAGAACAGATTTTAATTTTAGTAAGCTTTTTGAGATTTCATAGAATCATTGTGTTAATATTTACTACCATTTAAATTTAACTAGTTTAATTGGAATGCTTTGTATCATTGCTAATTTTAACATGGGACAGTTTACCTGACTCCCAAGGAGCCGTGTCAACTCTCCCATACAGTCAGTACAGCTCAGACTGGAGGATGGAACCAAAGTGAGACATTTGAGATTGAGTGAACAAGCCCCACTGTAGTAAAGATAACCTAACCCAACATTAACATCAAATGTCTCGAAATCCAGAAATTTCTGTCAAGAACTTGAAAAGAAGAAAAACATAAAATAGTGAGAATAAAAGTAAATTGTTAATTATCTAAGGAAAGCAAAATAAGACAAATGCAAATTGTTTCCATTTGTTGTAGAAGAATCCAGTTATTCAAAAGAGGAAAAAAAAGTTACAATAAATTAGTAAAATTCTGAACAGATGAAAACCTATTTAAAATTCCAAATGCCTTAAAGATATTTGATGCAGTCATATTGGAATTGACATGTAAAAACAAATGTCCAGGTACAGAGATATGATACAAGGTGAGGGTGTTTGTGGAGATAAGGGGATTCCAAAAGAAAAATTAGAAATTCTTTAAAAAATCATGAGAGTTAATTATTTTGTGTTCTAACCTTCCTTAATTTATTAGGTATGCTTAAATATATTGAGAAATCCATTTTTAAAATCATAATATATTTCTCTAAAATATGTTACTTTTAATT
>NW_007819650.1:0-868 GCF_000696425.1 Galeopterus variegatus | reverse complement strand
GCTCGAGAATCGGTGTATTCACCTTATGACCTTGTTTATTAGTCAGAATGGTGCCTTGTTCGATTCCTGAGATTTGTTTAGGATCATCAGCAGTGGGCTCAGGGGTGTCACACACGGACAACGCCCACACTAGCCTTGCACACAAGTCCCGGATGATGACCAAGGAAAATGCAGTCTTGATCTCTTCGAGGGGGTAATTTCTTCTCTCTTTATCTAGCTAGTACATGAATATTTCTCAAGGAGTTTATATTTCTCAAGTAGTTTACACTGGCAGATTTTCTAAACATCTCAACAAGACTGTGTTAGTTTATTATCCCCATTTTGGAAAGGGAGATACAGTTACCAGTATCAGAAAGAGACTCTGTGGGGTCACAATGGTTTATTAGAAGAGTCAGTATCAGACCTGAGTTCTGATACAACATTATCTAATTTCTTTTCCCTTTTAGGTAGTTCCCTGTGCCTTGAAAAATAAGAAGAGAAATACATTAGCTTCCCCCTCTTGTGAGCTGCTGGCTGTCAGGAATAGAAATGATTTGAAAGAGCAGCCAAGAAAATGTGAGAAAACCCATTTACTGATTTCTGTTCCTACCTCAACAGGTGCTTTATCTCTGGTCACAGAGAGTGATTGGGAAAAAATATACCTCGGACAATTTTTTCCTTCAGCGACTTCTTACCTCTCGTGGATACAATTGCCCCACGACCACCACTAACACTCTGCTAACACAACCATGTGAGTATCTTAATTTTGCTTCTAGTTTTGGTGTTTTAGCAAAAATATGTGTTGGGTGAAATGAGATTTTTTTCCCTTATATTTTAGTTGAGCATCTCCTATGTGCCAGGTATTGTGGTAGAAGATTATTTTCTTTTT
>NW_007819649.1:0-868 GCF_000696425.1 Galeopterus variegatus | reverse complement strand
GGATTCAACACAGGAGGCATAAAAAGAGTAGGCAGAGGGGGAAGAGGCGAGAGGACCAGGAAAGGACGGGGCTTCCTGAAGGAGAGAGTAACGGGCAGGTAGGAGCAAATCACGAAGATGAATAAGAGGAACGGATAAATCTGAATGGGTTGTCTGGGGACGTGCTTCACGATGGCATGGTTGTTACTGGTCAGAAAACAGGCAGGAAAACCACTGAGCCGGGTGGGGAAGAGCTGGGTGCTGGGTCTGCCAGGGCTGCGTCTGTCCATCCTGAGCTGGGAGACGCCAGGGTACAATAGTCCAACTCCAGTGCTTGGCTCTGTATTTGTACATTTGACATAAAGAACAGTGGTTACTTTCGGCTGCTCTAAGAGGCTGAGGGGTTTGAAACATGGCATCTTTTGAAAGTTTATTTGACTACAAAGGAGAAAATAGTTGAGTTATACTGGATTCCACAGGAGAGGAATAACTGCCTAGACTGAAATTCAAGTAGCCGAGAAAGCAATTTATTTAATGATCAAGTATTGGACGCCAAATTTGCACCTCAAATTGGAAGTTTAAAATACAAGAGAGTATTCTGGTACCGGACTGTTCATTATAGAATTACCTGCAATATCAAAAATGGGGGGTGATGTATGTGTTCAACAGGAGGGGAATGGTTAAACAAATTACACTATATACACGGAAAGAAATAACCTAAAGTAGTGTTTAATAACATGGGAAAATTATCCTGGTATACTATAGTAATTGACATAAAAGTAGGATTCTTTCTCTGGTTGGTGGGATTAAAGGTGATTGTGATTTTTTAAAATGCTTCTTAGAATTTGCCAAATTCTCTAAAACAAGTATGCATTATTTTAATACTGGG
>NW_007819648.1:0-868 GCF_000696425.1 Galeopterus variegatus | reverse complement strand
CCATTTCCCTTTTTGAAGGGTTTTTGTTTTGTTTTGTTTTTGGTGATAGAAATCTCAGTTTTCATTTTTCTGAGAATATCTGTTTTTCCCTTCTGCCCACCATTCTAGAAAAATTGCTTGCATATTTCAACATAGATAAAACTCTTTGCTGAAAGTTATTTTCTCTCAAAACATGGAAGATATTATTTCACTGTCTCTGACTTCTATTGGTCATATGTAGAATTCAGCCATTAGTTTAATTGCCTTGGTTCTTTGTAGATGAGCTGTCATTCTTCTCTGGCTGTATTTAAGTTCTTTTTTACTTTGTACCCTGCAGTCTCATTTTGATTTGTCTAGGTGTAATGTCCTTATAATTTTCTGTTTGGGACTCTATGCGCTTCCTGCATCTGATCATTAGTGTTTCTTCATCAGTTCTGGAAATTTCTCAGCCATTATCTCTGAATATTGCCTCTTTCCCATTTTCCTTATTAATTCCATCTGGAACTTTGATTATATTGTGTCATTTTTATTTCTGTAAATCTGTGTCCATATTTTCTATTTCTTTTTCCCTCTTGAGTGCATTCTTGATAGTTTTTTAAAATTTATCTTCAGTTCACTAATTCTCTCTTCAGTTGTATCTATTCTATTGTTTAATTTCTTTAACTTAAATAATTGTATTTTTTATTTATAGTTCTATTTTAATGTCTTTCAAATATGTTTGATCACTTTTTGTAATCTCTCATTTACTGATCACATTTTCACACTTTTCAAAAATTTAGACAGATAAATGATATTTATTTTATGTTCTGTATATGACTGTCAATTTACGAGGTCCTTAGGAGTGTGTCTTATTTCTGCTGTTTGTCCTGATTCTCATTCATGATCTTTT
>NW_007819647.1:0-868 GCF_000696425.1 Galeopterus variegatus | reverse complement strand
GCTTTTTAATAGTTGTAAATTGGTTGATTTGTGGGAGACAGTGATGCTGGGGACCATCTATCCCACTATCTTGGAAGCTCACCCCTCAATCTTGTGCTTTAATTTTATTTAACTCAGGTATTAACAAATGAGATAAGTATATGATTTGAAATCAGTGATAATTTTGTTTCTACCATATACTGTTGGATCCAACATCAGTGTTTCATGTTCCATACATTCTGATATTTGTGCCATTTCTGTTGCCAACCTAATATCAAACTATTTCTGCACTGAGCAAATCCAAATTCTTATGGGACAGGTACCTGTACTGTTATACATTCTGTGCATCCACATCTTACTAGGATGTCTAAAGCTTCCCTCAGAATTTACACTGGCCTACTGAGTAGGTTCTTATAAATGAGTGGAAACTTATTACTACCAAAATTATAAAATAAAAAGCAGCAATAAAATAAAATGACAAGGTGCAAAATCAAACTGAAATGTATACATCTGGTTTGTTCAACGAACACAGCTATTAAATACAGTAGTATTGGTACCAGCACAGTCTTCTTATAATCGCCCCTCTGCCCATGCCAGGGTGTGAATTTACATGAAACAATTGACCTCTCTCAGCCTACATTCTCCTCATGTTCAATCTGTGTAAGCCTCTAAATGATGAAAAACAATGAGTAATTTTATGCTACATGAGAACTTTTTTTTGTTTGTTTGTTTTTGTTGGCTTGCTGGTACAAGGATTCGAGCCCTTCACCTTGGTGTAAAACACCCTACTCTCACCAAATGAGCTAACCCGCCAGCTACCGATGTGGGAACTGTTACTAAGTGGAGAATACGGGATTTCAGTTGACATGATACATGTAGCCCACACATC
>NW_007819646.1:0-868 GCF_000696425.1 Galeopterus variegatus | reverse complement strand
ATCCCCCTGAGATAGGTCAGTTTGCAGTGCTGGTTATCTATGTTGGGCTCTGAGCAGCACCAGTGTCGCCTCAGGATTTTTGGAGCATCTGTTGCATCTGAGGACAGGTAGCTGGGTGTGCACATGTCACATGGGATCCTGGCATGCTCCTGCAGTGGGAGGGCCTCTCTGTACATTACTGCAATGGTCATTGGCTTGGATTCAAGAGGCTGTTTCATTTGAATGTCTTCATCTTTAGACTGGTGTAAGTCAAAGTCACTCAGGGTTAAAAAGCCTTCCACCTCAGGCTGGTCAAGGCCTTCCACCTCAGGCTGGTCAAGTTCTTTGGCCTCAGGCTGGTCAAGGCCTTTGACGTCAGGCTGGTCAAGACCTTCGACCTCAGGCTGGTCAAGGCCTTCGACCTCAGGCTGGTCAAGGCCTTCCACCTCAGGCTGGTCAAGGCCTTCCACCTCAGGCTGGTCAAGGCCTTCTGCCTCAGGCTGGTCAAGGCCTTCCACCTCAGGCTGGTCAAGGCCTTCTGCCTCAGGCTGGTCAAGGCCTTCCACCTCAAGCTGGTCAAGGCATTTGGCCTCAGGCTGGTCAAGGCCTTCCACCTCAGGGTGGGCAAGGCCATGGTCACTGAGGGTTAAGACAGAGTCCATGCTTCTGCTACTCTGGTCAAGTTTCTTTGCCAAGTCACTACATGGGGCATCCACATCCCCATTTACTTCATTTTCCAAGCTGTCATGGGAAGAGTCACTTCGTTGGAAGCAAGAGATATCTGTCAAAAAAAAAAAAACCATGCTTACCATATTTACTTACCATAACTATAGCCCAAGCTGCCTTAAACACAAACTATGGTGCTTAGTTTAATTCTCTTTTCACATAG
>NW_007819645.1:0-868 GCF_000696425.1 Galeopterus variegatus | reverse complement strand
TACTTTCAAGAATTAAATGTATACCTCTGGCATAGTAAGTCTCACTACATTGTAACTTATCCGGTTATATGCCAGTCTTTCCCCACTCATCTAGAACTCATTGATAAATTTTCCCTGGGATCTACTTTATCTTTGTAAACCTGGCTTACTTGTTGATCTTCATCAAACTTTACTTTTCTTTTTCTTTGATTATCATATGAATAGATTTCCTTTTTTTTAATTGATTCATAATAGATTATGCATATTTTGGGGGTTCAATGCTGACATGTTGATCAAATCAATATTATTAGCATATACATTATTACAAATTATACTTATTATTTATGCCCCTTGTCCAATCTCTCCCCAACCCCCTGTCTCTACACCCTCCCACCTTTGAAAACCCTAGTTTTCTTCTCTCCTTCTGAAAGAGTAACAGCTACTCTGTTGATTTGTTGCCTAGATGATCTGTTCAGTGCTGAGAGGGATGTGTTCAGGTCCCCCACTATTATTGTAGAGCAGATGCTTCTTCTGTCATTCTGGAATGAGCTTTGTGGAGAGAGACATCCTCTTCTTTTCTTTGGTCTCTACTGGTGACTCTCCTTGTGTCAATGCAGTTGAGTGGCTAATAGGCCATCTGCATGGTGGTTGTGATATATAGCCACTTTTGCAGCAGACGTCACTATTGTGGTGGCTTTGGTGGGCCACAATAGTCTCTGGATCCATGCCTCAGGACCCTGGGTGGGTTCTGTGGCAGTGGCAGCCTGTCTGGTTGCAGGAGGAGGGGTCGTTCTCCAGCTCCATCTGCTTTTACATTCTGATATGTTGCTATGGAGCAGTTGAGTGGGAGGGGGAGAGGCAAAGGGGGAAAGAAATGGGGGGGAGAAGG
>NW_007819644.1:0-868 GCF_000696425.1 Galeopterus variegatus | reverse complement strand
GGATAATGGGAACTGAGTTTCTCACTGTTGGGAAAATAATGGAAAGAAAGAGACTAGAAACATACCCTGTTGTGCTGGATTGAAATCAAAGGTAGGAGATGAGCTTGTGGTTTTTAATATCTCTCTCTATCAGTCATCATCATCATTATCATCATCTATAGATACACAAATAAATATTGATGTCTGTGTACTGTGTGTGCGTGTGGGTGTGCACACACACAACATGTTTCCCAGCTTTCTGCTAAGAGGACCTAGAAGCAATGAGTACGTCTTGTGCTAAGAATCCTGATTTTTTTAATTGTTAATTTTTAATTATTAATTCCATTTAAAATTTAAAAAGTTTATCCTTCTTTTGTGCATGTTATGTTCTAGAGAAATTTTGTAAATGCTATGTAGCATTTTAAAAACTGCATTCTGCATGCAGCACTGTCCAATAGAACTTTTGGCAGTGATAGAAATGTTATATATGTGCACTGACTGATATGGTATCCACTAGACACATGAAAATAACTGATTTTTCATTTTAATTTTAATTAGTTAAAATTTAAGTTTAAATAGCTACCATATTAGTGGTAAGTGGCTACCATATTAGACTTTTGGTTTGAATAAGGTTTCAAGTGTGTGTGAATTGTATGTGGGTGTGTATTCATTTATTAATAATACTGTTCAAATCCATTTTGTTTAAATACTATATTGGATCTCTGGGCATATTATTTTAATAGGTATATATGTATATATACGTATATATTTTCAAGTTTCCTAATAATATTGGTCAAATCCTCTTTTTTTCCCCTGTCTATATCTGATAAAGATTGAGGAAAAAATGTTCAATTGACCATTTTGCTTCAATTTCAACCTTATTAAATAT
>NW_007819643.1:0-868 GCF_000696425.1 Galeopterus variegatus | reverse complement strand
GCTGTAAGAGGTGTAGCAACTTCCCTTTTTTTCTTCCTGATATTGGTTGTATATATTCTCTCATTTTCCTTTTTCTCGATCAATTTTATTAATGTCTTCAAATAATGAGCTTTTTGCATTGTGGATTATCTCTCTTGTATGTTAGTTTTTTATTTGGTTGATTTCTGCCCTTGTTTTTATGTATTCTTTCTTCTGTTTTTTAAATTTGCTATTCTTTTCCCAGTTTCTTGAGATTATGATGAAAACTGACATTACTCACTTTCTGTCTGTATTTTCTTTGTAATATATGATTTCAGGCTATAAATTTTTCTCCTAAGCATGGCTTAAAATCTTTACCACAGATTTTAATATGTTATATCTTCACTATCATTTAGTTCCAAATATTTTCTAATGTCCCTTCTGATTTTTTCCTCTACCTGTAGGTTATTTAGAATTGTACAGCTTAATTTTCAAACAGCTAGGGATTTTCCCATTTCTTTTTCCCCTAGCTTATTGTACCATGGTGAGAGAATGTTCTCTTTACTATTTTGATTTTTTGAAAATTTTGAAGCTTACTTTATTGCCCAGCCATGATCAATTTTGGTAAATGCTTTGTGTGCATTTAAAAGAATGTGTATGCTGTGGGTCTAGACTGCAGTATTCTACATATGGTAATTAGGTCAAGTTTGCGAATTGTATCATTCAAATTGTCTGCTTTGAAATAAGTGTGTTATAATCTTCCGTTGTGGTTGTGAATTCATCTATTTATCCTTTACATTTTGTCAATTTTGCCTTATATATTTTTAAGCTCTGTTATTAAATGCATATATTTATGATCTCTTCATAGTGGGCTGACCCCTTATCATTTTCAAATGTTTATCTCTATTAA
>NW_007819642.1:0-868 GCF_000696425.1 Galeopterus variegatus | reverse complement strand
AAATGCCTCCCAGTTGAGAGGATGATTTCTCTGAAGTTTCCTTTTTTGTGCTTACATAGCCCCTAAACTTACCCCACAGGGCACTCACACTAAGTAGCTATTGCCCACTTTCCATGTCTGCTCGCACTTACACCCGGGTACTTGAGCATTTTCCGTCTCTGTGTTTCTGGGGATGAGCATGCTGCCCAGCTCATTTATCAGGCCATTCATCAGAACCCAGAGCTCTGCCTAAGAAGAATTATGTTGAATGACATTTTCTCCATCTCATTCCACCTGAAATGGATGTTTCTCCTTTTTTCCCAATCTGGCTCCCTGTTTGCAGTCTTTTCTACTCACTGAACTTTCCACACTGGCCTGGCCCTACCTTCCTAACTTCAGCCTTCCAATTTTCATTCTCCTTATACCTCTCTCCCCTGACTGCTGGATTCCAAGGCCTTCCATCAATGTGTAGTTCTCCTCAGGCAGGACACAGAATGACCCGTAGAGCCATAGAAAAAGTCTCATTTTAACTGAGACCAACTAGGATAAAGCAGTGACCAGCTGGGATTCTTTATATGAAGTTTGAGGGATAATCCTTGAATCCACTATTCCAAGCCATTGGAGAGCTGATCTATGAAACATTTCTCCCCCTCTATTTCGAAAGGAAGGCTTTATTATTATTCAATTCTAGTGAGGCCAGCAGATTGGGAAGTCTGAATTGCCATTGAAAAGATAGTGTGTTTCTCACAGCTCCCAAGAGAAGAGGGCATGCCACACCATGGGGGTGGGGGCCACAGGGAGGAGCACCCAGCCAGTCAGGAGGTGGAGGGAGCCAGGAGAAGGTGTGGGCAAGAGCCCTTATTGAGGTTTTCTAGGGAAAGAAATGGGC
>NW_007819641.1:0-868 GCF_000696425.1 Galeopterus variegatus | reverse complement strand
AAGAGAGTCAAGTTTAATGTGAACAAAAAAGTCCCTCTAGGCCTGTGAAAGCTGGGGACCGAGAGGTCCAGGCAGATGTGAGTCAGGGTTGTCCAATATTAGTCAAGTTGTAGGTAATGCATGTCTAAGACATTTATATTTACATTTTAAATCTTTAGTTTAGTAGGCATTTGTTTTTTTGTTTGGGGGTGATGTCGAGATTCAACTTTATTTTTTTCCAGAAAGAGAGTCCAAATTCTTAAAGCCATTGATTAAATACTGAGACTTCCCCCCCACCAAACTGAAATGCCACTTTAATCATGTAATAAAATATACACTTAAATTGTTTTCTTTTTAAACTTATTTTTAATTGTACATATTTATGGGATATAGTTTAGTGTTTCAATACATGCATATATTGTGATTCACTTAGGGTAGGCAGCATATCTATCACCTAAACAATTATCTTTGCAGTGATTTCATTCAACATCCTCTTTTCTAGCTATTTAGAAATATACAATACTGTATTAGTAGCTATAGTCAGCCTAGTACACCAAAACTTATTCTTCCTACCTGTAACCATGTACCTGTTAATCCACCTATTCGTCTCCCCTCCACCCTCTTTCCTTTTCAGCCTCTGGTGACCACTGTACTTCTGTCAACTTTTACTGGTAACTACATTTGTTTGTTTGTTTGTTTGTTTTGGTTTTAATTGGCTTCTTGACTCTCTCTTCCCTCTCATTGATCTACCTTCTTATTCATGGGCCAAAATTTTGATCTTTTGGTCACATTAGCTTAATCCATTTATAAATTAAAATAACAATTATGGAGTACACACTGTGTTCCTGACATTGTGTAGATGCAGGGAAACAACACAGATACAAAGCCT
>NW_007819640.1:0-868 GCF_000696425.1 Galeopterus variegatus | reverse complement strand
CACCCTGGAGGATAGTCATATGGAGTGGCCATTCAGTAGGCACAGGCTGGGTTGAGGAAGCATGAAAAGACGGGGACCTGGGCATTGGTGAGGCCAAGCTAGGGCAGAGGCATGATGGAAGCAGCAGGAGATATTCTGACATGGTGAGTTCTCAGGACTCAACCCAGGGGCACCACGAGCCGGGGAATTCTGGGCGTGGAAAGATAATATAACTCCATCTGATAGTCACAGGTGGGTGAGGAGTAGAACTTCGAGTTAAAAAAGAAAAAAAATCTTTTTTAAAGGAGGACCAAGGGAGGAGGTAATTGGAAGGATGCTGGGAGATGTTTAGGTGTCATAAGGGGAGTTAGTCGCACTCTACTGGGAGGGAATTACATTTTTTCTTGCACTCGAGAGTCAAATTAATTCATTAATGTAAAAAGAATTTTTTTTGCATCCCGAGATGCACAGATAAAAGTATTGATGCACAATTATTTCGATGTTCGGTCTTTGTAGAATGACGTAGACAATTCACTGAACGTCTGCTGCATGTCAGACATGGGCTGGGTACCTTCTGTCCACCATCTCATGGGATCCTCCCTCCATCCCCTGACACGCATCATTTCCCCCATCTCAGAGAGGATGCAATGGAGACTGCGAGAGTCACGTGCTTTCCCCAAGGCCACACGGCTAGAAATTGCTGGAACTACTACCCAACAGGTGTTCAGTCAACGTTATTTTCTTTCTTGCGTGCTAAGAAGTCTACAAAGACATAGTGGACGTCCTTTCTGCAGGAACAGGTAGGTACATTTATTGACTCTTGGATCTTGTTACAATGAGACCATCCTCAGCCATTGAGACAGGGATGGGGAGAGAGGGAAGGACTAGA
>NW_007819639.1:0-868 GCF_000696425.1 Galeopterus variegatus | reverse complement strand
GGGCGACACTGAGGGTTGCAATCCGTTGCCGGACACGGAAAAAGACAAAAAAATAAAAAAAATAAAATAAAAAATAAAAATAAAAACTGAGGATACAGGCAGAACAGGAGCAGAACAGCAGGAAATATATATTTTTTTTCCTAAAGAAAAAAGTGAAAATGCCAAAAGTGTTCTGGTCACATTGGGAGAATAGGTGACACTGTGTGTGTGTGTGTGTGAACATGTACAGATATGCACATGTGAGGTTGGGAGAGAGAGATGTGGATGAGGAGGAAGAGCAAATCTTTTTGTGTAATTATGAGAGTAGGTGAGATAATTGTACAGAGGTGAGAGATTTGGATTTCTGAGTTTAGTATTTTGTTGAATAAGCAATGCCAGACCATGACAAGATCCAGGTTGCTCCATGCTCATGGAAGACTTACTGAAGTATGGTCAAAAGGTGTTGAAGGAAAGAGTTTGAGGTTAGAATGGAGAATAGGAGGTAAAATCATCTGAGATAACAGCACGAAATGCCAAGGGACTAGCAAATTTTGATCTTGTGGTGAAATTTTCAATAGAAATAATTAAGTGAGCAGACAGCAGATGTACAAATGTATAAAGGAAAAAAAATGTCATAAATTTTAAAAGAGAATGGAGTATTTGAGGAAAAATCATAAGAACCATACTTTGGAATAAGCAATTTTGTAGCCACAGTGATAAGTAATCTAGAACCTGACCTTGAGAAATGTGCATGGGAATTGCATCCAGCAGGATAAAATGGATAAGGATCTACTAACATATTTAGGAAATTAAAGGATTTCAGAAAGCGTAACAGGCAGTGTTAAGAAGTGAGAAATCCTACATAGAGAAGCATAACTAGGGAATTGAA
>NW_007819638.1:0-868 GCF_000696425.1 Galeopterus variegatus | reverse complement strand
GGAGGAGCAGAGGGGCCCACTGCTGCCCTCTGGAGGCCCCGGCTGTGCAGAAGGACTGGGAATGCCACACACACACACGCACGCACACGCACACACGCACACACACACGCACACACACACGCACACGTGCGCACACACACACACGCATGCATGCACACACACGCACACACAGAGACGCACACACTCACACACGCACGCACACACAAACACGCACGCACACACGCACACACACTCACACACACACACGCACACACGCGCGCGCACACATGCACACACACACATGCACACACCCACCCAGCCCCGTGCAGCAGGCTTCCCACAGGAGGCAACAGCCCTGATTAGTCTTCGTTGTCTTTGGGGTGCAGGGGCTGCCATCATCCCTCCCAAAGCCTCTTTCCTCTCTCCTCCACCAGGGTGGTGGTTTGACGCCTGTGGCATCTCCAACCTCAATGGCATCTACTACAAGAAGGGTCACCACACAGGCAAGATCAATGGCGTCCGCTGGTTCTCCTTCCGGGGCTCCACCTACTCGCTGCGTGCCACTCGCATGATGATTCGTCGCGTGGGCGTCTAGCAAACAGCTGGGCCTGGATGCCAGACCACACAGGAGGAGCCTGGATGAGTATCCCCTGGACAGTTAGACACAAGTGCAGGACACGGTGCCAAGATCATGTCCTCAACACCCTGAGTCTCCTGAGCCAACCCTCCTTGCCCCAGAAGTCCAGAAGAGTCACCTGCCTCTCTGTTCCCCTCAGTCTGTGAAATGCTGGGTGTTCAGGGGTCCCTGCCTCTGCAGCACCCTTCCTCCCTCTTCCCTCCTGCTCCCTGCAGGGACCCCCAGCCAGTCTGATGGTCACAATGCCCTGAC
>NW_007819637.1:0-868 GCF_000696425.1 Galeopterus variegatus | reverse complement strand
GTAGTGGGATAGCTGGGTGGTAGGGTAGATCTATTTTTAGTTTTCTGAGGAATTTATGCTCGCACTAACAGTGTAGGAGAGTTCTTTATTCTCTGCATCCTCACCAACATTTGTTATTTTTCTGTCGTGTTGATAATAGCCATTCTAACTGGAGTGAGATGATACCTCATTGTGGTTTAAATTTTCAGTTCCCTGATCATTAGGTCCATAACCTGTTTTTTCATGCATCTGTTGGTCATTTGTATGTCTTCTTTTGAGAAATGCCTATTCAAGTCCTTTTCCCATTTTTTCTATTTTTTTTTTTTTGTCTTTTTTTTTTTTTTTTTTTTTTTTTTTTTGTGACCGGTAAGGGGATAGCAACCCTTGGCTTGGTGTCATCAGCACTGCGCTCAGCCAGTGAGTGCACCGGCCAGCCCTATATAGGATCCAAACCCGCGGCGGGAGCGCAGCGGCACACCCAAGTGCTGCACTCTCCTGAGTGCGCCACAGGACCAGCCCCCTTTTCCCATTTTTTAATTGGGTTATTTGTTTTTTTGCTGTTGAGTTGTTTGAGTTCCTTATATATTCTGGACATTAACCCCTTGTCTGATGTGTAGTTATCAAACACTTTCTCCCGTTCTGTAGGTTGTCTCCTTACTTTGTTGATAGTGCCCCTTGCCATTCAGAAGCATTTCAGTTTGATGTAGTCTCATTTGTGATTTTTGCTTTAGTTGTCTGTGCCTTTGTAAACTCATTCAAAAAAACACTGTTTACTCCCATTTGATATAGCATTTCCCATATGTTTTCTTCTAGTAGTTTCATAATTTTGGGTCTCAAATATTGGTCTTTGATCCATTTTTAGTTGATTTTTATGCATGGTGAGAGGTAG
>NW_007819636.1:0-868 GCF_000696425.1 Galeopterus variegatus | reverse complement strand
CGTTGCCAGACACGGAAAAAGACAAAAAGACAAAAAAAAAAAAAAAAAAGAATCTTGTATCGTGTATCATGAAGATACACATCTCATGAAACACATGAAGGCTGTGGAGCTCCTGCAATTTTCCTTTTAGAAAGTAGTTAATGTAAAAGTTCCATCTTCTTTAACTTCCCAATGATCTGAAATCATGACAGAGAATAAGTAGCCCTGAGAAACACTGTGCATGCTAAAAGAAAGTATCTTCATAGCAACCTTTAGTAGTCAGTCCAAAGGTTCCTGCAGCTCTGCAGATGCTATTCTAGGATCATGTACAGCAGCAAACAAGAAGAGAGGCAGTCAGTAAAGCAAATATCTTAACATGTTCAACGACAATTGCCACCCTCAGATTTACTGCTTTTTGCAATCTGAGAAAGAAAAGAATCCCTATCTAGGGTGTTCCTGCCACTCCTTTTTTAATTTGGTGGACAAATTAAGAGTCTGAGCTCTCTGTTCAAGGGGGAAAGAACAGGACTGATCCCATCAGCTCTCAGTGATGTTTAAAGATCATTTATCTCACTATTCCCCTCACCTTCAGCACTCGATATACCTCCTGCAGCACTTGTTGTTTATCAGGCACTAGGTTAATAACACAATTCGATCTGAAAAAGAACAGATGGAATGTCAAACACGTCTGCACAGTACTCAAGAGATCTTCAAATCCTTTTAGTCCCTAATGGTGGCTCCCACCATTTTGCCAAAGCTACACCATTCTTTCTGCCTCCCTCTTCTTTTCCCCTTACTCAACTTTTTCCCAAGATAAGGGACACAGGCAGTGTTTAAAATCCCAATACACTGTTAACAAACAGAAAAAAATATAAGATATGATTCTTAT
>NW_007819635.1:0-868 GCF_000696425.1 Galeopterus variegatus | reverse complement strand
GAAATGACAGTTTGATTTACCAAATTACTCTCATACATATACATTTACTTTGCTCTTAATTTCCTTATGGCTCTGAAGTCTCCAGAGAGCCTATGGTTGAAGGAATCTGTTTGCATAGAAATCTAAAAAGCAAGAGATTAAACTTACAACAGCATTAGGGGAGAAGCGTGTCAAACTTGAGAACAACCTGGGATTAGGTTTGCAAATTATGACACAAGTATTAGAAATGTAGAGAAAAGATTAAAGAGGCAGCATAAGGATTAAATGAGAATGAAGGACAGCAACATGACAAGTTAACCTTCCACAGGGTAAAGTTTTGATAATGTATGTTGAGAAGAAATATATTGGATGGGTCTGGGTGGGTGTGATGGAAGTTCTGAGCAGTTTAGTGTAGATCAAGATGAAATAATTAGGATTTTAAGAGGCGTGAGCAAGTTAGTGAAGAAACCCATGCTTGAACCTTATGTGGCTGTGGATGAAACATACTTGACTTATATTTACGACTGTTTTACATGAGTCTCTGCTAAGTTAGTCTTCTCATGATAGTGATGATTATTATATTGCTAAATATTACAATAATAGTTTCAACAAAATTAATACGAGCATGTGTTACAAATTGGATATTGTTCTACATACTTTACCCTGTTTAAGTTGTAAACAGTTCTATGAAGTAGACACTATAAATGTCACAGTTTACAGATACTGAAACTGAGGGAGGTTAAGTAACTTTACGGTCACACAATCTGCAATTGGTAAATCTCCTTCCTCAACACAGATGGTATGACTTCAGGGCCGGCCATGATAATTTCGGGACTGTGGGATGCAGATGTCTGGCTGTGGATGAAGCTCTAATTCTGAATGGATGAAG
>NW_007819634.1:0-868 GCF_000696425.1 Galeopterus variegatus | reverse complement strand
ATGCTGTTTGAATTAGGATAGCTAGATTATGCTTCAGTTAAAACAAAAACAAAACAAAAAAACAATACCGGGGTGATGTCAGAAAGATGCTGGATTAGATGATCCCTGGCACCACTCCCTCCACAAAGAAATAAACTAGCAACAATTAAAGCACAAAACTGCCATCCTGAAATCACTAGAACTCATGGGGAGGAAAAGGTGGGGACTTGCTGTGTCCACAAATGTGTAGAAGGTCACAATGGATGGGAAGAAAGATCACTGAGCTGTCCCAGACACTGATGTGCCAATGTGGCACAGTGCACAGCTGCTCCCTGGGATCTGCAAAACCGCTGCAGTGCTTTTTGTGCAAAGCTATTTGGAGCTTCCAGGGGAGAAAAGTGCTGTGACCACTGGCAAAAAAAGATTGCTTCAGAACACCTCATCTCTTTTCCAAAGCCAGCGTAGCTACTTGCAAAGTTCCCTTGCACCCACATAGGGTGAAGGAGCCACACCAAGGGAGGAAAGACCACCTCAAAGCATCCATCCTCCACCACTGTGAGAAATACCCTCATCCGTCCAGTGCCAAAGGATGGACACAGAGACACAAGGCACAGTGAAGTGAGACTTTAATTACAGCCTTGCAAGGTTTGGGTGTCTGAAGTGCAGGCACACGGAAAAGGACTGTAGCAAGTAATTTATTCCCTAGTGCGCAAGTCCCTGCCGCCACCTCCTCATTGGCTGAGAATACTATGGGATGCACAATCTTCCTGGATGATGTCTAAGATTACCCCAATTTACTACCCCCTTCTAAGAAATTTCTTTGTCTGAGGGCTCATGACAAGTCCACAAAAAAGACTCACTGAAACCCTGTGAAAGGAGAAACGCTACG
>NW_007819633.1:0-868 GCF_000696425.1 Galeopterus variegatus | reverse complement strand
AGAATAATGCTGATTGAATATATTACACGTTTTGTTCATTGGAGGGATAGCTATTTCAATACGTACCACATTGGGTTTAATAAATAATATAGTTCAGATAAAATCAGTGCATGTGAATCGGAAAGTACTATATCATATCCAGAGGGTGACATAGCTAGTTCAAGTGTGAGCATGCAGTATCAATTGTAGACAGTCAGTGATATACTTTGATCTATGGGTAATTATTAATATTCTACTTTGTAAAATATTTTTGTTCTACAGTTTAGAAAATATTATGTTTTACTTTTTCTATGGTATTTCATAGGATAATAAATGCCCCATTTACTTAAATAGGAAAAAAAAGTATTCTGTTTACCTTACCAACAGCCTGGTGAAAAACCAAAGAGAAAGACCAAGAAAAGCCATAAGCTCAAGCATATATTTAACTATTTCAGGATAAATGTTTAAATTAAGTATAATAAATTATGTAAAATAGAAAGTTTAATTAGAAATTAACCATAACTGGTTGTATCAGTCAGGGTTGTCCAGAGAAACAGAACCAATAGGATATATATAGATATAGATGTAGATATGTAAGTGGGGATTTATTATGGGAATTGGTTCCTGCAATTATGAAGGTCAAAAAGACCTACAATATGTCATCTGTGAGCTGGGGGAACCAGGGAATGTGGTGGTATGATTCAGTCTGATACCAAAGGCCTGAGAACCAAGGGAAGCCACTGGTGTAACTCTCAGTCTGAGGTGAAAGGCTTGAGAACCTGGAGGGCAGCTGGGTACGTCCTGTAGTCCGAAGGCCCCGTAATCTACAGCTCTGATATTCAAGAGCAGGAGAAGATACATGTCCCAGTTCCAAAAGAGAAAGCAAATT
>NW_007819632.1:0-868 GCF_000696425.1 Galeopterus variegatus | reverse complement strand
ACCCCTGGCTTTACAAGGGCCTGGGGCAGCCATTGATCCCTATAATCATAAACAAAATGTGATTTTAATTCATCCATCTAAAAAAATTATTCAAATAAAGCTATTGAGATGTGGCAGTAATGTCTTCTAAAAGAATAAAAATCTGTCTTAACAATAACAACAAAAATGAAGAAACAACTCAGTTTTTTTCCAATTTCAACAACTTCTGGCTTCAGCAATTATAGAAGAATGGTTTTGCAGATTGAAAAAGCAGCTTTTAGTGTCCAGGCCTGACTTGATTTCTATTTTCCTGCCTGAATGGCACTTTAAAGCTTCCGGCATCATGTGGTCTTTGGCTTACAGGCAAGAGCAGAGTTTTCTAGTCTGGCAGCTTCTCCTTTTGAAATGATGTGTGGGTAAGCAACAGCGATCATGGAGTTCAGGACTACATACAGAATTTTGGAGACCAGAAAAGAAAGACACATCAGAAAATCTTTCTGTCTTACAAAATATTTTTTTAACTGAGAAAAAATGTTTGATGTTTAAATTCCTGTGCTGCTTTTGTTGCTGATAATTCTTGTCTGATTGAATAACCAATTGTGGCCAAAGAGATATTAAGGATGGTTTGGGCAGATAATGGTCCTACAGTAAAGCAAACTACTTGAGCTAACATGGTCCTTGAAAGAGCCACAGCTGCTTTTCCCACATCTATACTATACTACATGATAAAAACCTTAACTGCTCAAAAATTTAGTAAACTCTCCATTTATAGGCCTTTGTATTAGTCCGTTTTTTTTGTTGGTTATTACAGAATACTTGAAACTGGGTAATTTATTTAAAAAATGAAATTTTTTCTTATAGTTTTGAAGGCTGGGAAGCCCACGGTCCA
>NW_007819631.1:0-868 GCF_000696425.1 Galeopterus variegatus | reverse complement strand
GAACCTTAGGGATATTACACGAAGTGAAATAAGCCAGTCACAAAAGACAAACACTGTATGATTCCACTTATTTGAAGTACCTAGAGAAGTCAAATTCAGACAGACCGAAAGTAGAATGGTGGCTTTCAGGGGCTGGGGGCAGAGAAATGCAGAGTCAGTGTTTAATAGGTAACAGAGATTCAGTTTGGGAAGATGGAAAAGCTCTGGAAGTGGATGGTGGTCCTGGTGATACAACTATGTGAATGTTGAGAACTTAATGCTACTGAATTGTACACCAAAAAATGGTTAAAATGGTAACTTTTATGTTATACACATTTTATTACAATTAAAAAAAATACCTGGCTTTAAAAAGAAAACACACACACACACACAAACCCCACAAAAACAATGCTTTTAGTAATTTACCAGTTAAATTATTTTAAGTATTTGATTCAGGAAGATTCACAATTATCCTTTCAAATATCCCTGAGCACAATGATTACTTAGATTCTTCATCAGTAAAATGGGGATAACAGTAACAGAGACTTTAGTAGGGAGGACGAAATAATACTATTCATGTGAGAGTGTCTGACACATCACAGGCATTCTGGCTGCTCCTGGCTGTCATTAGACACAGGGCCCTCTGGGGCCTGCCTCCAGCCTTCTCTCTTGCCACCGTCACTGGACAATTTGAACTTGCCTAGGAGCTTCAGAAAAGCAACTGTCACTTTCAGGAAGTGAAATTCCCCACGGCTTCCAGAAACTGACAACTCCTGCATTCAACCACGATGCTGTGCAGCAGTTCATCTAACGCACACGACATTACACAAAATTATGTGTTTGCATGAGTGACATAACCCCACTAGACCATAAACTCCTTAAAGACAGG
>NW_007819630.1:0-868 GCF_000696425.1 Galeopterus variegatus | reverse complement strand
TTTTCTAGTCTGTAAAATGTGGATAATAATTTTCCCCTACAGGATGGCTGTGAGGATTTACTCGGTTAATATATGTAAAAGGCTTAACTCAGTGTGGAGCAGAAGGTTGGGATGCAAAACTTGTTAGTCACTTTCTCCCCTCCCTGGTTCTTTTTTCTCAGGGTCACTGTGTAACAACTGAACCATAGTTAAGTGAAGTAGAGTTAAACTCAGAGGTGGCCTTCCTTCCCCCACCTCCCACCCCCTACCGGGTTTAGGGAGGGGCTCAGCCTTGGCTATTTAAGTTTCTTTTTCCCTGAGGAAGATTTGCTGAGGCTTAATAAAGTCAGGATGTGTGAGAGACACTGCAGTTCTTTCATATCTTAATTAGCAATTAATTAAGTGGAGGTGCTGCTGTCTGGGATCTGACAGACAGGCTCAATAATTATCTTTTATTAGTATTACTAATGGAAAATATGGTCAGGGGGGTTCATGTTTTCCCAGAATCTCAGGTTTAATTGAATGACCCAGTGGAGAATCAAAATGAACAGCCTGCCCTTTCCACATTGTTTTATTAAAAATATTTTGAAATTTGGTGGAGCTCTGCCGGCTGTTATCTTGGGCTGTGATCCTTAACTAGGCTTAGAGGAAGCAGGGCATGCCACCTTGGGGTTGCAGGGTCCCTCCAGGAAAGGACACAATCACAATTTGATAACGATGTCAGCAGCATTTCATTAACAACCCCCTCCTCCTGCCCAGAGGAGGTCTTGGTTTGGAGATCAGACAAGGACATTGCTTTAAGGTCTGAACTGGAGAAGAGAAGAGAGGTGCTTTTCTAATGTTGCTAGAGTGAAGTTGGCCTCGGTCTCCTGGAAGTTCCACCCAGGAG